>NC_089322.1:11205419-11365419 GCF_036669915.1 Pocillopora verrucosa | reverse complement strand
GCCACGAGAAACAAATCCCCGCTTGAAGAATTAATCCAAAATAGCTGCTTTTCATTTCCATCTGTTATTTCAAAGGCCACCTCTGCATTTTCACCAATATCCTTATCACTTGCCTGAAAGAAAAAATAACAGCACACTGACTACGACATGAGATTGGGACAAGTTTAATTCTCAGCTCACTTAGTATCTACTTCGATTCATCGGCTTTCTCTTGTTTGTCTGCGTGACTTTGCGTCAAGATATTTTTTGTCTTATCAACTCAGTTGATAATACAAATTGGCCAACGTAAATTCCAAAGCTGACGTTTTGAGCGTTAGCCCTTTGTCAGAGGCCTAATATCGAAGACATAGGCCTGCCAGTCTCTTTTAAAAATTTGCCGCCACATAATGAGACTATTTGCCTTGGGTATTTTTTTCGCTCTGCCAGCTTACATATCTACACATTCTCGCCTAGGAGAAGGTAGTATAGCCTCCATAGTTTTGTTCTCAACATATTTGAACCGTTACCCTTAAGGTTTCACAACAACTTCGCAGCGTTGTGTAAAAATACGGAGGGGTAGTTGCCAGGATGGCCATGCTCAATAAGAGACGATCTCCAAACAGTGAGTTTAGAACAAAAGGACTCTGACAGACTTTTACTGGAAAGAATACCTCATCGCCCAGATAACAGGCAAGAGCCGCCTAAATTCGCGTTAGAGCAAACAATTCAAAACATTCCGCAATGGGATTGTACCTTCGTCAATTGCAAAGAATTGCAAAAGATTTTCATAGCAGACTTAGACTTGCAGCTATAGGAAAGATTTAAGATTGACCAATACCATTAAACCCTGCACAGATGCTACTTCAGTTGTTACACGTCCAAGGTTAATACTCACATTTAAGTTTAACAGTAGACCAGGCTTGGCATGCAGGCTCAGTGAGATGGTGTACTCCTCTTTAGCTAGCACTGGCGGATTATCATTGATATCTTCAACAGTAACCAATACTTCTGCATGGCTGTTGTAGGACCCGTTAAGAAAATGAAGACTTGCCACCACAGTAAACTGGTGAAAGTCAGCAGTCTCACGATCAAGGGCTCTCGCAGTCTTAATCTCACCAGAAATCTGATTCAAATAGAACCTGGAATTTAAAGCAACACAAAGGTAATTTGTTATATTAGCTCTCAAATCAAGTTCACGATCATGATTCAGAGAGAAAGAAATTTCACGTGTCTGCTTGTCTAAGACGAGATACTTGTTGCTCAGAAGAGTAGATCTCACAAAGAAACCGTTAGACCGGACGAATAAGAGGTTGTGTGGTTGAAAATTTCTCTCTAAACTTTCAAGACAAAATGATATCTTTAAGACGTGCTTACCCACTAAGATGATTGTTGTCAGCGCTAAAACAAGTCATTCACCCCGTTTAACTACTTTATTTGCCACATATCTCCAGATTAACTTAGAAATGTGGAAACTATTCTCTGATTTGAATTGGAATCAAATCAGATACCAGATGAATCCAAACAAGTTTCCCGAATCTTCAACAAACTAATCAATAAACGAAGCAAAGAAATAAAAGCAATCCTGATTTACGTTGGGCGTTCAGTTTTAATAACGTCGGTTTGCATTAGCACAGTTGCTGTGATTTCATATTCCGGCACAAAAGAAGATTCTTCGAGGCTAAAGGCAACAAAAGGCAAGATTCTAGAAGTGTTGATTCTAATTTGGCTGTAAGACGATACGAAACTGTACAGGTTATAGAAAGTTATACAGAGAAGGATGACTAAAAACTTACAAATACTTGGAGTGTTCATTCTTAAGAGAGTACGAGATACTTTCACTCAAACCAGTATGGCGATTAACTGCCTAGAGAAAAAAATACCAGAGGATTAAAAAGTAACTTTTGGTTAATGTAAATTGATTTATTAACAACATAATTAGCTATTCACCGAAGTTGAGGTGGCTTAGTGGTGAATATTTACCGAGCCGCGACACGGATATTTGCCCGCAGACATAATCTATTTCAAGATCCGATCAGATTTCCGAGAGCGGAGCTCTAGGGAAACTGTGAGCTTCAAGGAACAAATAATGTCCAAGGACGAATACAAGCATGTTTTTGCGCAAAATAGAGTTAATGTGTTTATTATCCGTCAAATATTTTTTAACACGCTTGATAAATTGTTTACGAACAGCTTAAGGGAACGGAAACTCGTCACAATTTCCTGGTACACGGGACCTGCTTCGGCGGACTTACTTCGGACTTCAAGGATCAAATTCAATTTGGTTCCGACAAAAGTTTACTCGTTCATGCCGACAACTTTAATGACCTCTAGCGTACTCAATGATTTAATCGCCTCACAGACATCAATGTAATCCCCACACAGTCACCAATGTTATCCCCACACAGTCAGCAATGTAATCGCCACACAGTCACATCTGTACGTGTAATGTATAGTCCCCCAAAGTCACCAATGTAATCTCCACACAGTCGCCGATGTAATTCCCACAGTAGCCGATGTAATCCTTGGTGTAATCCCAACAAAGAGAGAGTGATGCAATCACCACATAGTTATCAATATAATCCCCACACAGTCACCAATACAACCCCACACAGTCACCGATGTAATCCCCACACAGTCACCAATACACTGGCAGACCATACTATGTGTTAATGATTAATAATTGTTAATAAAGCTCTGAAAATTGCACAACTAAATTACATCTCGCTTTGAATATCTCAAGAAAGTTAAATGAAAGTTAAATCGACGCATTTGTGGTATTTTTCAGCCTTCATCGGCCGTTTGAAGCGTCTTTTATAAAGTTACTTTTGGCTGGAGTCAACGTAATCGAAAAAGCAAAAGCTTCACAACGGGTTGTAGCGAAAACGAAGACTCCCGAAAACAAAGACCTAAGACCCGAAAACGAAGACCCCTCATTATCTTTATCAATATTGATAAAGGATGTGATAAAACGCGAACTAAGTGCCAATAAGAACAGTGTTCATTTATTAGATTCTTCTTAATACTCACTACACCTTTCTAGTAAACACAAGTTAGTTCAAAATGCTAAGTTGACGGCCTTTCAGTTGAATCCACTGACGTCGAAGCCCGCTATAATTAATTTGTTCTTTTGCCGGCTCCTTTTCTGTAATTCAAAATTCCGTAAGAAACTCTCTCCAAAGCTTCCTCGGCCTATGTGCTTTTTCACATGCAGCCGTTATTGCATGTCCCGCACTGCAGAGGCCACCACGTGCTTTTGGCCTAGAAGCGTTGGCAACCGAAGTGGTGCAGACATTGCGAAAGCCGTTTTGCCAAAATCAAATAAAGAAGCAGGTAGGAAACCTGCCTTCACGCAACACTGAAAATACTAAACTATATGACATTTTTCCTGCTAGACCGGCATGTATGAAAGAAGAGCAGCGCCGTGACAACTACTTGAGTCAGCCGGGTCAAAAGTTCACATCGGCAAGCTTTGATTTTTTTTTTAGAAGAAGGGCGTCAGGGGGTAGCGGTTAAAAATGTTAAGGGATACGAAAAGACAAATTTAGAAAGCAACAAATAATAAAAATTGAAGGAAATAAAGCGATCTGCGGTTTAGCGTTTAATGTAAACGTCAGGGATTTCGCTTTTTTTGACAGATGAATGATCACGTTGCGAGCAAAGAAGTTGCCAAGCTTTTAGCTGTTTTTCATCGGTGAACCCGATGAAGCTTGACGCACTTTCCTATATCAATATCGTGAAGGGGTCCTCGTTTCCGCAACAATCCTTTGCAACGTACTTCCTTAAGTGCTATTGCGCTCGTGGTTCTATTGTTTCCTAAATTTACAATATTTGAATAGCATCACAATAGAAGCGAAAATGGCTCTTTGAAGTTGTCGATTCTACTAAAATACTCCATCTGTTCGGAAGCACTAACTAAGAGGACGGGGATTAAACTCACAGCTTCAAAAATAAAAATACATAATTTAGCAACGAAGGATGTAACAGTAATAAGTCAATTAAAATGTCTTCTTATCAATGCGATGTTGGTGTTAAGTTTGAACAAGTGAAAACAAGGAAAATCATCGTATGAAGAGAGCTAGAAATCATTTAATTTTCCCGTAACATTTGATACCCCACAGTATTAGCTAGGGGATATTCAGTCGTGTGATGCGTTTAGACCAATCGCACGCGAGTAAATATATTTGATGGAACATATTATCATATATCGGCAAGTTTGTGATGCGTGATGCGTTTAGACCAATCGCACGCGAGCAAATATATTTGATAGAACATAATAACATATAACGGCAAGTTTGTATGTGCCATTGAGTTATTATTGCCATTCATTTATTTACTCGTACTGGCGAAAGCCTTAAAGAAGATTATACACATCCAGGAGGTTCCTTCTCTAAACTGTAGCACTAATGGTTTCATCTTTGAGTTTTTTCCTGCATTCCTAACAAGCCATCCTTAGTAACTATGAATATACTAACTTGAAGGTAAAATACTGCAGAGCAAAACAAATTGCCTGCCTAAACTCCTATTTGTGAGCAGTACCCTTAAGCCGTGAAACAAGACAAACACTGTAAAAAAAACTCTCTCCACTTTTTCTGATTAATTTTCTCAGGATGAGACCCATTAAGCGTAAACTTGATGTGCTTGACCCAGTTTCCATTGCTCGTTTCTAGGCGGAACTATATAAAACAGTAATGCTTAGAGTATCGTGATTGAAAATACTCCGTAATTCTCAATCGGGCTCAGGAATACAGCAAAAAAACCATTGCAACGGCATACCTTAATAAATCCAACAGTAAGCCCGCTTTCGCCTTCCCTCACGCTAAATTTGAATGAAGGATCTTCAAATAATGGAGGGTCAACGAGTCCTGAAAGATCCACAGTCACCGATGCAAGCTCTACCAACTGTGACCTACTGGAATCTTTAGCTGTGACTGAAATCTTATAGAATAAATTGTCTTTTAGATACCGCCGCTATCAAAAATAAATAACCCAGGAAAAAACGTCAGCGGATGCAAACAAATACAAATTGGAATATTCCCCTGAAATATTTCCAGCTTTTCCATCACCCACTTGCCTGACTTTTAATTTCAATTTAAGGATTAAAAAAAATCCAAAGTTTCCTTTCTTTTCCCTCTCCTGAAGGGTAATTAAAGGATTTTAAAAAATCCAGTTTCCTTTCTTTTCACTCTCCTGAAGGGCAATTTGAAGGAGGAGATTGAACATAGTCTAGATATAGCCATTTTAAGTACGCTTGTTCTGCAGCTAAGTTAAGATCTTAGCTACATGTGCCTTGTTTACCAAGGCTGTATTTTTGTTCTGCCCTAGCTTTCAGTAAGAAGCAAAGGATTTGCAATGGATTCCCTGATTGATTACCATTCTGTCAACCAGTGGTGTGACAGAAACAGTGTATTTCTGCTTTTACAATCAGTTACCTTATGATGGTTTCCTATTCCTCAAATACACGCTGCTTACTGCAGCAAATCTGGTTAAGCAAACTGTAATGGTAGGTAACAACTAGAGGAAAATTCAACTACCTCTACAAAGTGATATGTAGCTTCATCTGCTACCAAATTCCTTCTGGTCCGTAGGGTACCAAGATGGTCAACAGAGAATAGCCCCAAGGAATTACATGTTAACACAGCAAAGGACACATTGGACTGAAACAGACAGAATATTAATCCACTATTATCTCCAAGAGCTATTAAGAATCACATGAATAAGATTTCAACTACAAATGAAATCACAAGGTCACAAAGTGACAATTAAAACTAGACACAAACATTTTAAAAAGTTATTTAGTGAAAAAAGAACTGTCACTTGCCAGCACTCCACTGGAAGTCTGCTATTTGTGCAAAATTCAACTTCAACCAATTTTCAGTATTATAGTTAATAAAAAAGTGAAATTTAAGTAAACAGTCATTTCCTTAACTATGGTTATTGATGCTTACTATATTGTGCACGCTTGATGTCTGCAAGGCCAACTGCATCACAGCATAGCCTGGTGGAATATGGTGAGTTACATTTGCTTGATAAGAGTGTTGAGATAACAGCAATTTAGAATCATGACAGGCTTCATTTGCATTACCCACACAGTATGTCACACAGTACTATGAAAAAATAAACATATAAAACCAGTTTAACATTGTGCATATTAAAAGTGTGATTTTAGCATTGATGATGAAAAACACTGTATACTTAAAACAATCCACACATGTATGCACATTGGCTTATTGAAATGAAAAACAAAGGAAAAGAGCATAAGGCATGAGTGTGAAAGGTAAAAGACACAAAGATAGGAAAAATGGTTGGGACAAACTTGAGAGAAGCATTTAGATGACATATTTATTTTTTTCCATTATTAAAGGGTTTTCAGTCTTTCACCAATGCTCAAATAAAATTTTCATTAAAATGCATGATCTTTACCAAGGTATCCACAGAAAATTGATTTGAATCTTTGCTGACTGCCATCAGAAATGTGCCCACATAATATGCATTTGACTGTATGAAAGAATTATCAAAAACACATTTTTATCATATTTCAGTCAAAAGTAGTGCTAATTGGTCAGTACTGTACTGGGGAACTCAATAATGTTATATACCAACTAATAATGCTACATACTAATAATGTTATAGACTAACAGTTTCAAGACATACTACATCTTTAATCCACTCTACTTATGAGCTTGGACAGGCGCTTCCTTTAATGGAGGATCCTCTACCATATGTTTGTATATTGTCAAAGATAAAGCAATTTTTTGGTTTGCTAGTCATTTGGCCTGTGTGTTTTAACTGAAATAGTGTTCATGAATGTGGCAGATATCAACTAGGTTTCTTCATAAATATCCATTGCCATTCATACCCATTTCAGTGAATTACATATTGCCATCTATTGTTAACTCCAGTCTATTCTTACCTGTGATATGTTAACAGTTTCTTTGCTGTAAAGATTTCCTGTTTTGTTGCTAAGACCAAAAAACCGATTATAGGCAGGATCCTGTTGTACATACCAAATGGTATCTACGCTGAAGCTTAAGTTTATGAGTGAACCTTGAGGGAAAGAAAAAATATCAATAAGGTTTTTACAATTAATTGCTAATATCTTTAGCAGCAGTTTTTTAGGAGATTATTTTTCAAGAGTTACTTCTAACCTCAAGGTAAAAAAGAACTTTTAAAATAGTAAGGCTGTGACAGTGAGGAAAGAAAAATACTGTAATTATAAGGAAGTGAGACAATGTGGTGAAGAAGTTGCATAATGTTGACAGGATCTAATCCAACATTCCTGTGCTTGCCACTCAAATGTACACAGAAAGCTGAGATAGAGCAAAGATTTTGCACAAGAATCAAACTTGTACTCAAACTCGACCCAGTATATACTTACAGTAAGTATAAAGTTGTTTCAAACAAACAAGTAAAAAATGATAGCCCTTTCAAAAAATCTACGGCTGTGAATTTGACTTTTTTCTATGGAGATATTTAACCTAGTATCTGATCAAGTTTACCCGCCCCCCTGGATCTTTTTCTCAAGGGATTACTTGCTTCCCTATTCATTTGCAATTCCATGCATCCATGTTAGAGTAGTTACACATGCTGGTTATTCAATACAAGCCAATATAACTGATGGCAACTATAACTATATTTAATCTCAAAAGGTGTATGTCTCCAAAACTAAAAGGTCCATCAAATCGCCCAGTTTCGAGGTAAGTGGCCACCAAAGCATTGTCTCACAGATTACCTTCTGAAAGTCCTCCAGATATAACCAATGTCTCATTCTCAATTGGTATATTAGGTTGCAAGTTGCCACCTAGAAAAAATATCACGCTACAAATGAGGTCTTTTTCGTAAAATGAAAAAAGAGATGGTTTAAAACATACCACAGTTGCATAGTTAAATACAAAGTAAGAAGCTATTACTAACAGATAAACTTGATTCACCCTAAATAAAAGTATTTCATTACCTTACATGAGAGGCTTTTAATATGTTTTCAGGCTTATAAACTAACCAATTCGCCGCTATAAGATTCAGTGAAAATCCTACACGATAGAGACATTTTAGGAAAAGGATCCCCTTTATTTTTAACTCGTGTAGGTCTCTCATTTGAATACTATTTGACTTGCTCCATTTTAAGTGCAATCTTGGCCATACAAAATTTCACTTTGCGTAGGTAAGGCTAAATTGGATTACAAAGATAACGAAATCCTGATAACTGGACAATTTACCCGCTTAAAACAAAGTCATTAAGGTGAAGTTCTAAGTAAATTAATGTGTTCTAATATCCCGGACTTACCTGACTTAAGTGTGGAGTTTAGCTCCAAAATAAAAAGGGACACAACTGCTAACGGGCAGCTCAAACCCATTATGAACAATTGAATCACCTTTGCCTTGATAACGTCAGACTACGCAAACAGAAAGGAACAACCAGTAAAAACGTAGAAGCCTCGTTCCCAGGAAAAAAAAGACGACCCTGGGAGAGAGGTTAGGTATAATTTCCATCATGGCAAAGTAAATAATGACCATTAATGATCGAGAAAAACTATTTAGAACTTTTCTCTGAGCCTAGGGTGAATAATTTCACAAGTATGATTTTTGAGGTGCAAATTCCCAGAGGCAAGGACTGCATCTAGATTCAATCCTACGAATATCAAGAAGTTTTCCTCTTGATTTCTCAACAGCAATCTTTGACTACTTGAGGAGTGCATGAGAGAAACTGTAGGTGTAGATTTTGATGGACGTGAAAGAGATGTTTTGAAACTCTGTTTGCCGTTGATGAGAGGGGCGAGGACCTATGATATTTGTTTGCAAATCTATTACTTTTGCGCTTCGTGATGGCATTCATTTTGCGCGTTTCGATGTTATTCGCGGAAACGACTGTGACTGTTATCGCTGTCAAGACATGGTTTGTCAGATGAGGAACGAGTCGTGCTCAACTGTTTGAACGAGGTGATAGATAGACTTCTTCCGTAAATGTTGATATTGGTAACGAGATGGATGCGAAGAACCAGGCAGTATGAAGCAAAAACTCGTGAATCACGAGGGTCGAAATCAGTTAACTCATCTTCGTTATACAATTACCTGATGGCTTCACAAGTTAGTGGATTTTTATGAAATGTGCCGGCCATTTTATTCCTCTGAGGCAGGTTGCTTCAGGTAGGAATTGTGTGTTTACTGAATAGGTGGTAACCCCAAATGAAAAATTTTGGTATGTTGCTAAACGATAAAAAAGGGGAATATATATAATCTAAAAATATTGTAAGGTGTATTGGTGTTGGGAGAATGAATGGAAATAATATATTATAGCATAAGCCATTCCGTAAACATTTTAATAAGCCAGTTGATCATTTCTTATTCCTTTTGGCGGTCTTACCTTAAAGATAGAGTTTGGTCACCTTTTCCTTATTATGATCGTGAATTTGACATGGAGACAGATGTTTTTGCGTAAACTGCAGTTTGCTGCTAGTTACCGGTACCTTTTCATTATGTTGCTCAAAAAAATTGATCCGGCACAGGAGTTTCCTGGAAATATCCCCTCTTTATACTTTCATCCATTTCATACTCTCGGTTTTAGGCTAAATCCATGTCGAATTCCCCATCAGGAAAATAGTTTTCAGTTTTTAATTTAACACGTTCGACACTCTTTTTCTTAGAGATGATTTAAGGTGTAAACGTGAAGTACTTTCATCTACCGTACTGAATTTGTAATTAGATAACTTATTCGAATAGCACGTAGCTCTCTTGGGGGCGGTACCTCGGGTACGCCCTTTCTTCTCCGAATTTTGTGTTTACTCTGCTGTTATGCAGCAACCTTCAAGGACAATTTTTTTTTCTAGGATACCTTTCTAAGTATGATTTTAATTCTGTTAATAATTTTATTATAATTTTTGTATTGTCAATCTTGTTTATGTTTTGCCTAAACTTGATTGTAAGACCAAGAAATTTAAGTTAGAAAGACATTTCGTAAGGCGTAAACATCGCGAAGGTAACTACTTAGTATGCGAACTCCGTTCTACGTAGCCCAACGTGATTCGCTATTTAAGTGTAAAAATATGACGAAGGTTAGAAATTGACAGCTCTGTAAGTGTCACCTTTATAAACGGTGACCCTCACTTTCCTCGAGAGGTCAGAGCTAGTCCCCGTTGTGACAACTTGTGTAAAAGGGTAGAATAAAGAAAAAGTCAACAGAACGAGTGTTAAAGTAAATTTTACTCTTAACAATGTCGAGAGCCATGAAAAAGCCATGATGGATGATGGTTTCTGAAATGGACTGAATAATAACAATAAGATCACTCCAAGTAGTGTGCAAAGTCACTGGTGATAATATGAGTTAGATAATAAACATTAAGCTTGTCTTCACAAACAATAGTCAGCTGAAAGGCTTTCTGTCTTTTTCCCGCGAAAATTGGATTGGTAGGAAAGAAGCAACTCGAGAAGTTTTTTCGGTCATGGCAAATAAATAAGAAAATACTCTCAAAATCTCTGTGAGTGTTTTTAGAATGTTTCTGTCTTCGAAACAAGATTTTTAGGCTAAAATAGAGAGAAGACTGATAATTTATGTCTCCAACATATGTTTTTTTCACCCGGAGTGGTGCGCGACCGCAAGCATTGAATTTTGACGGCGAAAAAAAAAAGAACCTTTTGATAAGAACTGTACTCTTGTATTTTAATTTAATTTATCTCTCAGGGATATATCAATAGAATGAAAAAAGTTTCGGAAAACATGAAATCCATTTTACTTAATATGCTTTGATCTAAATAGTTCGTATCAAAATATTCGCATCGATGAGAAGAGGCGACAGTCACGCATTGTTGTCAGATTTTTTTTCAGTTTTCATATGTTTTGAACAAAAGAGTGTAGTGGCTCACAAAAATACGCTAGTTATTTCACATGACAAGAAGAAAACAAACTGTTCAAGCCGAGTGTTTTATGAATGAACGACAGCCAAATTCACTAGGACATGAAGATCACTCGGAATGACAGCGCCGTAAAACTCGGCTGCAGTGACTGACGTGGCCTTCCACTCAACGCATAGGAAAAGTTATCAGAGCAAGCTCTTGTTTTTCCATTCGAAGGGTAGTCGATTTAGTTCCTGGGGCTAGCTCCACTGTGATGACCGAAGATCGCCATGATGAGCTAGCCGCGATAGACCTCAGCATGATCGTAGTCGCTCTGACACCGTCATGATTAGTATGAATTTCAACAGTTATGCCAAGTTATATTTTTCATCACTCCTGTTTTTTTAGGTTTTGTTTTTGAACTCGAAACTTTATGTACTAAACAAGTGTTAGTTGTGTTTGATTTTTATTACCGTACGTAAACTTGCAATCTAACTGAGCGTGAAAACCTTTAAAACTCGGATTGTCCATTTTGTTTCGTCTCTGCTCACGCCACAGTAACGTAAATTACTGCGCCTGGCATTTTTGCAGATCTTTGCTCGCTTGTTCCGAAATTTCACTTTCAATTTACGAAAGAAAAGCTAGAAAGAAGTGTCGGAAAAGGTCGGACACAGTACAATTTGGCAGATGGCGCGACAGCTTCAGCTCAGTTCTATGCTCTATACTCTCATAGAGCACGCTCTTTTAACCAATGACAGCACGCGTTACATTCGAACTTTATTATAAAGTACGTTAAATGAGTACATATCTGTTGATCAATATGAATATGAACATGCAAAAAAGGTATGGAATATGTTTAATATGAGATCAATTGGAGGATATCATGATTTATATCTTGGATCTGATGTTTTCCTGTTATCAGATGTGTTTGAAAACTTTAGAAATACATGTTTGCATTATTACAAGCTAGATCCGTGTCATTATTTTACATCTCCTGGACTGTCAGGGATGCATGTTGAAGATAACTGACACTGAAATTAATGACAGTTATCGATATAAAAGCTAAGTTTTTCGTCTCACGATATAGTCACGTGTGATGGGGAGTTCGGTTTCCACTGTTACTGCTAACCTCTACATGGAGAGTTTCGAAGAACAGCCGATAACTACATCATCCTACGAGCCTAGGATCTGGAAACGCTACGTGGACGATACCTTTACCATCCTGGATCGCGGAAAGGTAGATGACCTCTTACAGCATTTAAACAACCAGCAGCCTTCCATCCGCTTCACCATGGAGACAGAAAAAGACAACAAACTCGCTTTCCTAGACACCGTAGTTTTAAGAGAACCTGACAGCCGCCTCACCATCAGGGTATATACAGAAAGCCCACGCACACCGATCAATACTTAGCGTATGATTCACGCCACCCTCGATCAGTAAAACGCGGTATTGTTAAGTGCCTGTACGAGCGCGCCAAACGTCTCGTTACAAAACCCTCCGTCATCTCCGAGGAGAAAAAATAGGTCCGCAATGCGTACTTGTGTGGGATTTCATTGACAAAGTGTTTGCAAGGGGTTTTTGAGCGGAAGCAAACCTGTCGCTCACCGTGAGTCAACTGTACTACAGGGGTGATATTAGGCCTGGAATCAACAGCCTGAATAGTAATTTTTGTGCGGGAATTATTTGAACAAATACAGATTCACAGGAGAGATCTGGGGTATTAACTTATACTTTAATCAAGTAATATGCCTTTCCCTCCCTCCCTGGAAGCTTTTTGGTGTGTTTTTGAACGTTTGGTAATCGTCTTCAACAATTAAATTACCTCTTGGTGGCTTAGGCTATTTATTTGTTTAGACGGCAATACTGGAAATACTTGGAGCAGTAAATATTTTCGTAACAGTCATTGAAAAAAAATTGAAAAAATTTCTGCCACTACTGTTTAACTCGTGGATACACGATAGCGTAGAAACGAGTTCTTGTGGACTCTTCGTAATTAGTCGTAATTAGTCGGCTTCGAACTCGAGATCTATCCTTCCGAAGAAGTAAGTCCAAAGTCCTGGCGCTATTGTGATTGCACTGATCGTTGCGATATTTATTGTCTTTACACGCCTGTTTCGACATTTACTATATTGATATGGACTTCAAATGTTTCAGATTAGTGCTATGATCAACTTAAAAACCAAATTTGAAGGGTCTTCGAATCGTCCATGCGCTAAACATAACGAGGACCAGTGAGAATCACGAAGACTTTGTGAGTGACAGCAAGCTGTTGACACAGAAATTCCCACGGAAACATGTACCCATGACATAAAAAAAATGGTAATTTGCAGCATTATTTCTTTCTACGCCAATTTGGGTCTTTCCGTTGTAATCGTTTCGTTTTGTTATTCTTCTATGCAAACGTGACTGTTTTGATGGTAAGAATGAAAGATGATCGCTTTCAAGAAGTCGTTGCCGAGCACGTGACTATAATTTGGCAGGTGTTGTTTTGATCGCTTGACGATCTTTTTCGCTGAAAATACAGGACGACTTCCTATTTCAAGGAATGCTTTTCCAATTAATTTCTATCGCATCGGTGTAAAAAAGTACAGGTATATGGGTGTTCTGAAAAACAAAAGGGAAATTCAAAACTACGAGAAATTGCGAGTAATCGGCCTCTTCTGCTACACGCGGGTTTTTTTGGTGTAACATGCGTGTGTTTCCCATAAGTTACAAGCACTTTACGCACGTCACGAATTTTAGATTAGGTGAAAGTCACGTATGTGGTTGTTTGCTCACTTCACTAATATGTTTGTTTGCTTGTTGTTGTTTTTTTTGGTATCCTGGAGTATTTCAGGAGGGGTTGCAGACTTAACTGTGGAATAATTGTTTAATGCAGGGTTATCAATAAAGGTTGCAGTTAGAAATTAGCCAAGATGCTAAAGGAGCTGCCTTGAAATTTCAAGACTGTGTGTTATGTAGTTTATTTTTGTCTTTTGTAAATGGTTGTTAAACTGGACAACTCTTAGAAAGAAGACTTTAAACTTAATTTTAAAAGGCCTGTTCTGGTACCAAATGAATAAGCAGCATTTCCTTATTAATAGTTTTGCGAGTTTCTTATTACAAATTCCTCTGAAAAAAGGGAAACAACTCTTTTCATAGCTATTTACTGCTTTCTTTTGTTGCTCTCTTAACTTAAAAACAATGTACATCATGATAAAGTAATTTGTTAGAGGACACCGTGAAATGAGGCCCAAACAGCTTTATTTACATATCTTGAGAATTAAATCTTGTTTCTGTGAAAATATTGATATCAGCACTTAGATAAATTAAGTCTTTACGTATATCTTCTATGTGTTTGTGAAGAGACCTTACATTAAGATAACACAGTTTAAGAAGGGAAAATGTTATGTCATGGAGAGGGGAGATGCAAAGCTTAAGTTTTGCAATTGTTCTTAATCTCTCCATCTGGATTAACAGCAATCTTGCTTTCACACAAATCAGAAATATATAGGCCTTCTATAGCAGTCACTCTACTGAGTCCCACATAATGTATGTGTGGAATAGTATTTCTGGTACTAAAATCCACAACAATTCTACTGTCAGTATCACCTTGTGACCTGTGAATTGTTTTTGCTGCTGCGGGACGCAGTGGAAATTGTTTTCTAACAACTTGTGCTGTTCTGTTTCTACCTACCGCAAACTGTGTAGTCACAGGGTTTACTGGGGTCCATGTGTGTTCAATTCCTTGTACATACAAATGTCTTTTTTCATTCCTTGTTTTCTGACCTACATCTGAATGGTCAAATTGTACCCATACAATACCAGATGGTTTGGTTTGTTGATGTAACTGAACTAGTTTAACAACATTTCCAGCACCATCTGTCATGCCATCTTCGGTTCGTACCTTCATGACAAGGTGTGTTCTTTCACCCTCAGCAAGACAAAGGGTTGAGGCTAACTGTTTTGTTTTTCTTGGATCATTGGGTATTTGTCTTAGTATTTTGTTTCTTAGCTCTGGAGAGATAGCTCCAATAACACTATCTAGAGCATTTATTGTGGATTTGTTTCCTGTGGCTGCATTATGGGCCCTTTGATTAAATTCATCTACTTTAGCATTCTGTATAAATAAGTGAGGTGCATCTATTGGGTTGTTGATGCCTTCTTGTATAGCTCTCTTTAAGTTTTGCAATGTCAGCTACTGTGTGTTTACCTTTACGCAACCTATTAAGTAATTCCACAAACAATTTGCTGTCTCTTTGACCCATGATTTCATTAAGTTCAAACATTTTAAAGTGTTTATGCCATAAACTGGGAGAAAGAACAGCATAAATCTACATTTTTGAGGTCTTTGAAAATATAAGCATCCATAACAGATTCTAATTGGAATAAGTCACCAATAGCAATTATACTCACACCTCCAAAATCCTCTCTACAGCCTTTTATATCTTTAAGCCTATTGTTTAGCTGCATTGCAAATTACAATTACCATTTCCTACCATTGAGATTTCATCAACAAAAATCAATTGACTTCTCAAAGTGTTTAGTCTACTTGAATCAAGCTGTTTGTAATGTCTCAGTGATTGATTGGCAGGAATGGCCAGAGTGCTATGAAGAGTGTTACCCTTAAGCTTTACCAGTTAGAGCTAATAGTATAACTTTGATCTGATGAAAATCATCACCAGCTCTAGTATTATAATACTTAAGCACTGCCTGATACAACCTGCACTGAACACAAGCCGCGTTTCAGCGTGTTAGCTTACGTGAAAAAATCTTCTGTTATAGACACCTGAAGAAATAACGAAACAAACGCCTCAGATTATGAAAGAAAGAACACAAACCAGGTGTACAAACGTAATCGCCTTTCGTGAGAGCTTAATCGTGAAGCTCCCACGTTGAATTGAAAAGATAAAGCACGCAAAGAACCCGTGAAAATATGAAATGACTTATCCTTACCTTGGAAACGAAAATCCCCAAGAAACAAATATGAAATTCCGAATAAGTTCTCCAAAACCCAACGACTGAGAAGAGAAATGGCCACCGTACAATACACTCGGAAAAAAGGCTGCCTGGAATCCAGTCTTCACGGCTCACTGAACTCAAATAGAAACCACGTGACAAGTACTTCTCTCTCGTGGACAAATAAATAAAGAAATAAAGAAATAAATTTCGCCGGCCTTGACTAAGTGTGGGAAATCCCACACAAAAACATCTGTCATCTGTTCTGGTTTCTAATGGTTATCCTTTTTCTTTCTTGCAGAAAGTTACAAGACCGGAAAACTAAACAACAGTGCCGAGCCCGCCAACGAGTTTAAAGCTACTGCGGTTTTACCTTATGTCAAAGGTCTGTCCGAACAGCTTCGCCGTTGCCTACAACAACAAGGCGTACGCACTGTTTTCAAGTCGGACACTACAATAAATAATAATACTAACCTTTATTTATTACCTTTGGCGATAAGAATTACGGTAATATTACAATAAAAATTCAAAACACTACATATTATATAATGATATACATATCAAATCAAGTTAAGTTTAGCACCTCTAGGAACAAATGATTGTTTGTGCCTAACAGTGCGTGATACAGGTATTCTGAGGTGCGCTGGGTTAGTCTTACAAGATCTTAGATTATGGCCATGATCCACTGGCTTTTCTAAAAAACGTTTACAAGGATGTGCTTCAGATTCTAGGATACGTTTAAATTCTTTCCTCGTCAAATTCTGACGCCTAGTTACAAGTGACTCAACAGTATCCCTAGGGAGACCAATGACATTTAGACATCTAAAATATATTAAAGTTCACACGGCAACCAGGTGGACAATCAGACATAGTTTGAAGCTACACTGGTTTGCAGATTTAATGAATGTAACCGAAGAAGTTACAATTCATAGACCCAACGTTTCGACACTCCTGTCTAGTACCTTCATCAGGGGTGATCTAAACGCTGCAACAAGAGGTCCTTTTACATGATCACTAATTAGCGGCCTTTTTTCTGACGAGGTGTAAATAGGCGTCAGGAAGCAGACCGCCATCGTCACGATTTAAAGGAGCGTGTGCGGAGTTAATGTGCCAAGCCTCCAAACACAGGCGCTGGTGGTAACGCCGATTAGTAGTGATAATTTTAGAATTATCCCACCCAATTGTATGGTTGGTTAGGCAAGTATGCTCCGATAAAGCTGAATTTTCCTTTTTGCAAAGAAAAACCGCTTTTTGGTGCTCTTTTAACCGTGTACCAAACTGGCGTTTGGTCTGTCCGATGTATTCGTTATCACAGTCATTGCAAGGAATAGAATAAATGGCGTCGGTTCGTTGTTCTTTCGTGACAGGATCCTTGGGTTTGGCGAAAATATGCCCCAAAGTCTGAAAAGGTTTTTGAGCAACTTTAACGTTGTGGCTATTCAAGGAAGACGTGGAACAAAGGGCCTTAGCCACTTCACCGGTTAAACCCTTTTTCTGGAAACGATATGTCGATGATGTTATTTCTGCGGTATCCGGAAATGAAGCGGAGCGCCTCTTGTCGCATTTGAATTCAGTAGAGCCGTCGATCCAATTCACCCTTGAACGTGAAAAGGATAGACATTTGCCCTTTCTTGATTTAAATGTGTCTAGAGGGGTTCAGGGTAATTTAGAGACAAGTGTCTATCGTAAACCCACCCACACCGACAAATACCTCGCTTTCGATTCTCACCATCCTATTTGCCATAAAAAGTCTGTAGCCAAAACTTTACTTAGGAGGGCTGATTGTCTACCATCATCACTCGATTCGAAGGCTGAGGAGAGGAAATATGTTTCCAATGTCCTAAAGGCAAATGGCTATACAAAAACTTTTCTCCGTAACTGCCAAAAACCAGTTACAAATAGTAACGCTCTTGATGAAAGGGAACCAGCGACTGGTTTTGCTGTTATTCCTTACATACAGGGTGTTACTGAACCCATCAAGAGAATTTTGAATAGCCACAACGTTAAAGTTGCTCAAAAACCTTTTCAGACTTTGGGGCATATTTTCGCCAAACCCAAGGATCCTGTCACGAAAGAACAACGAACCGACGCCATTTATTCTATTCCTTGCAATGACTGTGATAACGAATACATCGGACAGACCAAACGCCAGTTTGGTACACGGTTAAAAGAGCACCAAAAAGCGGTTTTTCTTTGCAAAAAGGAAAATTCAGCTTTATCGGAGCATACTTGCCTAACCAACCATACAATTGGGTGGGATAATTCTAAAATTATCACTACTAATCGGCGTTACCACCAGCGCCTTTGTTTGGAGGCTTGGCACATTAACTCCGCCCACGCTCCTTTAAATCGTGACGATGGCGGTCTGCTTCCTGACGCCTATTTACACCTCGTCAGAAAAAAGGCCGCTAATTAGTGATCATATAAAAGGACCTCTTGTTGCAGCGTTTAGATCACCCCTGATGAAGGCACTAGACAGGAGTGTCGAAACGTTGGGTCTATGAATTGTAACTTCTTCGGTTACATTCATTAAATCTGCAAACCAGTGTAGCTTCAAACTATGTCTGATTTAGACATCTATTCTGCACTCTCTGTAGATCTTCTTCGAGGTAAATGGGCAGCCCTCCCCAGACAGGCGAGGCATATTCTAAAACAGGTCTAATCTTAGTGATGTAAGTTGTAAGACCAGTGTCCCTGGGGAGATGGGCTGTTCTACAGACCCTAAGATAGTGGATCCGTTTACACACTTTGCTGACAATACTTGAGACATGTATATTCCACTTGAGATCGTTCTGTACATATACACCCAGTAGTTTAAACTCTGAAACCCTCTCCAGTTCGGTAGGCCCGATATTAATAGGGGCAAAAATTGGACAGGACTTTTTGGAAGGTGATCCACATATCTTTGGTCTTTTTACCATTCAGCTCCATTTTATTCTGCACAGCCCATCTTTCCGAGTGAGTCACAGCATCCTGCATTTGACTGAGAGATTCCTTAAAAACAAGTTCGTATAGGGTGCAGTCATCAGCGTACTTGCAAGTGGATACAGGTATTCCCCTGGGGATGCAGTTCTCAATATCGTTGACATGCGCATTAAAAAGTGCAGGAGAAATGACACCGGGTACACCAGCAATCACCTCACCATGTCTGGAGAGGACTCACGGGAGCTTAACCTGCTCTGTTCTGCCTGATAGGTAGCTCTGTGTCCATTTCCAAAAGCTCATGGTGATGCCCATGCCAGCGAGTTTAGTCAACAGCCACCAGATCGAAGGCTTTTCGGAAGTCTACAAAGACCGCACGCCATTATATAGACTTCCAGAATCTGTAGCGTTATACCAGTCTTGTGTGATGCTGGCAAGCGCAGTCATAGTTGATCTTTCCGCCGTAAAAGCGTGTGGGGAAGCATTAAGACTTAGGTCCTTTAGGTTTAGCTTAAGCTGGATCCTCTCCAGTACCTTGGCGACTTGTGGCAAAACTGAAAACTGCCTAAAGTCATTGTTTATATCCGTCGGATTATCAACCTTGGGTACCGGGCTGACTAAAGCATGCTTATAACTAGTAGGATACTTGGACTGTACTAGACTGGCACAAATAATATCGTGTACAACAGGTGCCAGTTCTTCGTGAAACTGTTTAAGAAGCCACGCAGGCACACCGTCAACACCTGTTGCTTTCCTCGGATTCACATGTTTGAGTATGGCTTTGACTTGCCCAATGTTTGGAACAGGCGGAGGTCTGTCGTCCAATTCATTGGCAACCTTGCTGACTGACAGTGCGGTGGGCTCTCGGTCCTTCCAAGGAGCAACAAAAGCATCAAGCAGAAGGTCGCTGTTTTCTGTAGTTCAGCCTTGTTAGGCGCAGTTGAGGTTATTGATAACTGCTGGGCACCACAGAGCGAGTAGATATATTTAAACCACTTGCTTGGATTCGTATAACGGAGATCGCAGGCCTTCCTCTCATAAAATTTACGCTTAGCACTAGATATAAGGGCTGCTACCATTCTAGGATGCAAACGCACGTGACGCAGGGGAGTACAGGTGTCAAGAGAATCAATTAGTAAGCTATTGAATGCCTCAACTTTTTCATCAACATCAGATGCTTCGTAAACAGCACTCCAGCTTTCCAAATTAAGTTTAAGCCCCAAAGAACGTAGATTATCAGGCTTAAATGTCCTTACAGATCTAGATATTGCTTTCCCATGCCGCTGCTGGTTTAAAGGAGAGAATAGGATGCACTGATGATCAGATCGACCAAGCGGTGGTAGAAGTTGTGCTTCACAATATAGCTCACCCATTTTCGAAAGAAATTGACCTAGAATATTCTGTCCACGAGTAAGCATTTTGACCAATTTGCGTAAGCTGAATCTTTGACACAGTTGACCCGGGTTGAGGTGGTTAAAGTCCCCGGTAATTATTATACCCGCCGAAGGTCTCTCTATCAGCAAGTTGTCTAAGCGCTCAGTGATGTGGTCAATCAATTCTCTCTCCCCGGTACACGTTTTCCCTGGCGGAAAATATAAAGCAGCCGTAATTATGCAACTGAAAGGTCTTGAAATCCGAGGTGGCGCATGAAGTAACCACAGAACCTCTTTGTCACTGGCTTCGATATTCTCTAGGCGTATAGTTGGAGTAGAGCTGTGGACATAAGCCAACACACCGCCGCCTGGAGTAGGTCTGTCTTTGCGAAACACATTAAAAGACTGGCCAATGCTAATAGCAGTTGATGGTACACTGTCCGTCAGACAGGACTCGGTTACAATTGCCACGGTCGCATTGTTCATTTCGACGACTCCGTGCAACTCGTCAACTTTATTTGAGACATGACAGGCATTAGTTATTAAGAACTTAGGTACCTTGGAGGTAATCCTAGTCCCTGTAGAGATGTTTATACAGTTCGTCGCTAAATGCCCAGCTCCATATTTGGCTGATTGTACGCGCTGATGGGTAGTGATGAACGTGTTAATACGTTGCGAAGATAACATGGCAGCTCGTTGTTTTACTCTGGCCCCGGCTCGAACTCCTCTCGTAACCCTAAGGATATTGATGGACGTCAAAGTATTCTATAGAGTTGATTCAATACGAGGGCGCCCATTGGGTCTTAGTGACATGAGGAAAACAGACGAATAAATTTGCTTCGTCAGGGCAGCCATCTTGGAAGTTGTCGCAGTCACAGGTATCGATATTCAATCTGGCACAACTTCTCGACGATAGAAAGAAGAGAGATCAGGATGAAAACCTCACTGAAGACTTGAGAATACTTAGGAGGAACACAGCGTTTGAGATGAGCAGAAAAAAGTGAGATAATTTAGCAGCTTGAAAATAGACGTGCAGCCATAGCCGGCGCTATTCCGTATAAACGTTAAGATCTCAGTTAGTACGACCAAAAGACGCTGTCGACCCAGCTAAACAAGGTGGCGTAGTTTACAGGATTCCTTGTGAATGCGGCAAGGTATACATCAGAGAGACTGGAAGACCTATGCAAGACAGAATTAAGGACAGAATTAACGATTATCTTCTAAGTATACCTACACACAAAGCCACGGGAATCGATGGGCTTGGTGCCAGAGTTCTAAGGATTGCAGCTCCTGAAATATCATGCTCCATAGCTAAAATTATAAATCACTGTATTGAAACTTGTACATTTCCCTCACAATGGAAAATAGCAAAGGTTAAACCTCTTTTCAAGAATCAAGGAAACAAGCAAGATATTCAAAACTATCGTCCTATTAGCATTTTGCCTATTCTTTCTAAAGTCTTTGAAAGACACATCTTCAATGCTGTGAACACCTACTTAACAGAAAATTCACTTTTATACCGCTTCCAATCAGGGTTCCGTAAAAACCACTCCACGGATACTGCTTTGTTGTTTCTTCTGGACCAAGTCCTTCTTGACCTTGATAAGAACAACGTCAGCGGCTTAGTTTTTGTGGACTATAGCAAGGCATTCGACTTGATCAATCATGACATTCTCCTGGTAAAGTTAAGATCATATAGATTTCCAGATAATGTTGTAAAGCTATTGCAGAGCTATCTACTCAATCGCAAACAGTGTGTTACTGTAAATAACTCGACTTCGTCACAACTTACGCTAACCAATGGAGTTCCTCAAGGTAGCATATTAGGACCTCTACTGTTTTTAATTTTCGTCAATGATCTTCCCGAAGCTGTTGGATCGGACTCAACTATTCATGCTTACGCGGATGACACCACATTTAAAGCCAGCGCTAATATCGATAATGCACCTTTGGAATTGGAACGACGTCTTCAAGAATACATGGATAAATTAAGTAAATGGTCTAGCGAAAATGGGATGGTCCTAAACGCCGTTAAAACCAATGCATTACTTATCACCGGAAAGAGGCTACATTCATCATTAGCGGATGGCAATCACCTGTCAATAACCCTTGATGGGGCCGAAATAGAACAAGTAACTTCTTATAAATTGCTTGGTGTAACACTCGATCAAGATCTTACATTTAGCGACCACATTTCTAGTCTAAAGGCCAAGCTTTCTCAGCGTATTGGTTTATTGAAGAAGATAAAGAGATACCTTCCAATAAAAGAAAGACTCTTATACTATAACGCCTTGATTAAACCCGTCCTTATGTATGGGAGCATGGTTTGGAATATCTGCGACGCTAAAGAACTCCACTGTCTCCTAAGGTTACAGAAAAGGGCTGCCCGAGTAATTCTTGGAGTTGACTCTTATTCTAGAAGTGTTATAAACTTTAGTAAACTAGGCTGGTTGCCTTTTTTTGATGAAATCAAACTAAATAAGTGTACAATGATTTTTAAGAGCCTTAAAGGCGATGTTCCGATTTACATCAGAGACTTGCTCAAGACGAACAGTTCTGTACACAATAGGTCTACTAGACATGGCAATTTAAATTTAGTGTGTCCCAAATACCTAAGAAATAACGATGGTGGCAAGGCATTCAGTGTTGACGCAGTTAAGTTATGGAACAGCCTTCCCCATAATATCAAAAATAAGCCTAGTATAAAACTATTCAAAACAGCTGTGAAAAAGTATTTTATAAGCTCATATAGAAACCTGGACAACTTTGAAACAATATTAAGCAATAGCACATTATCTAATTTTAATTTTTTATAAATTAATTTTATCTTTCTGAATATTTTTAATATATCCTGCTATTTCTATCATAGAATTTTGTAATTATTTGTATATTTATCTATTTATTAGTATTATTTTGTAATGCTGTATAATCTAGTTAGAGGGCCACAGGTTTGTCAGCTTTTCAGCTGTTACGTGTCCCCCTCTATAAATAAAGTCCTTATTATTATTATTATTACATTCGACTCGCCCGTACCGAGACCTCCGCCGTTTCAGAGCATGCCCACAACACCGGATACAAGCCACTCTGGAACGAAGTAAAGTTTATTGATCGTGACCCTTATTATTACATGCGCAGGGTTAAAGAGCAATTCATATAAGACTTCACCCTAACAACATCAACAGGGATAGTAGAATAGAAATTCCAGAAGTGTGGATGCCCACGATCAAAAAAAAAAACAACAGGAGAGCCGTGCGACAGCGGACCGCCGAGGGAGCAAATCACCGAGTGAACAGCAAGGATCGAAATGCACCAATCAGAGCTGTTGAAAAACAAATAATTACAGCAGAGCATAATGCTTTATAAGATCACGCATGACCAGTCGACCTCATCGCCTAAGGAAGACTAGAAGTATGCAGTCGAAACGTCGCGATCTACATCACACGTGACTACATCGAGAGAAAAACGAAAAACTCAGCTCTTATTGTCATTCACCACGATGAATAACCACAATCTTTTCTACAAAGTTATCGATATGTTTCTATTTATTGTAAAAGGTATGCGTGGTGGAATCAGTAATATTGCGAACAGATATGGAAAAACTAGTGATAAATATATGAAAAACTATTACAAAGATGATCCATCAAAGTATGTTATGTATCTAGATGCCAATAGCTTATGCGGATATGTTATGTTACGATTAAGTGGATGAGTAAATAACGATTGATAACCTTAATCTGTATAAATACAAGAAAGTTAGTGAGAAGGGTTTGATTCTCGTAGGTAATCTTGAATACCCCAAAGAATTACATAATTTGCATAATGATTACCGACTAGCTGTTGAAAAGATTACTGTCAGTAATGAAATGCTATTAAAATATTGTCAATAAATTAAAGAAAATGAAGTGTAATATCAGCATTGAACAGGTTAAAAACTTATTCCAACATTATCTGAAAAACAAAAATATGAGCTTTACCATAGCAACCTGCAACTGAATCTAAATCTTGGTCATAAAATAAAGAAGATCCATAAAGTGTTGAAATTTAATCCATCTCCATTGTTAAAGCAACATATTGACTTTAATACAAAAAAGAGAACACTAGCTAAAAACTCATTTGAAGAGGATTTTTTCAAATTTATGAATAATAGTGTATTTGGCTAGACCATGAAGAATACCAGAAAGTGTCTAGATAAAGAATTGATAACAGATGCTAACAATCTTGTGAAATATACAACAAAACCAACTTTTGTAGGCAGTAAAATATTCAACAACAATCTGGTTGCAGTTAGTAAAATTAAAGAAACACTAACTCTTAAAAGGCCAGCATATGGTAAGATGTGTATTCCGGATCGTAGCAAGACATTGATGTGTGATTCTCACTGCAACTATGGCAAAGATAAGTGAAACCTAGCCTATCCTCCATATCATTTGAGAGGAATGAAAATTCCTCCACAGGCTAGCAGAGTCCCTCAAAATCTACAACAACTGTTGAGAATCTTCTATCCATTAATATTTGGGCACAATTTTATTATCCTCCAGTTGTTGCTCTGTTGCAAGAGAAGCTACAACAGCTACTGTGAATTCCACATATCTCATGATTTTAGAACTCGTATCAGAAGTCACTGACTCTTTGATCACCTTCTTTATGATCCATCCATATCCAGCTGTGATTCAGTTTTACTTGTGGCATCGGTTACTGTTTTCATGAGTTTCTTATCAGAAATTTATTAGTTAAGACGGTAATTTTCGATCCATTGGTCTTACTCCTGTTGTCGGTCTTCGACTGACGGGAACATTGGGAAGCTCTTCAGCGCTTCCAGTGCGCCAAAGATGCACCCGATCAGTCTCAGAGTTACTACAAAGCGTTTTGGTGTTTATTGGAGGTTTTTTTTAAAGAGAGCCATCAGCTCTCTTCTTCCGAGATATAGTCCAACCTTGAGTGAATATGAACGACGTCTCGATTTCTTCTCAGTGAGCCACTCACGTTGATCAGACACTAAACTGTCACCTGAGTTTACATCTGAGCTCTACTTCTTTTCCTCTCCCACTCTTTTGTTATATCCTTCACGTTTTTGCCAGCTTGAACCCTTCCGGGGTCTTTCTTTGGTTTTGCTCCATTCCTATCTGCTGAGGTCACCTGTTGATCACCAGAGGCATTGATGCTTATTCGGTCGTGAGCTCTTCATTATTCATTTTAAACTTTGATGGATAATTTTTAAGTTTTGAAAAAAGTTTTGAAAAAAGTTTTTAGTAAAGTTATGATTCAAGTTCTTATCAAGTTCTTATTCAAAGACTTGTCAAGCTCTCATCAAGTTCTTCTTTCTCTTCAGGAGGAGGATGTGTCTGATCATATCTAACATTCTTGACAGTGTGAAGAGCAGCATAAATTAAAAGATTAATTTATTTCCGTATCGCTCTAAGAATTTTTTTTTGACCCTTAGACCAAGATCGAGATCTCGTTTGAGGTTTTTGTGGTGAACTACCTAAATGTCCTTGTGATCCTTCAAGGATCTTTATCAACCATTTTAAGTACTCTTGTGATGCAACACTTGAATCACTCATCATCATCTTTATTTCTCAGGTACATTATCGCCCTCTTAGTTTATACTCTGTGAAACATGTATCAAGTGACATTACTCTCTAGAAACCACCAATTACTTCTATTTTTGTTGAAGTCCTGAATCAGCTCTCTAAGCGTCTCCTAAAGGATTTTAAGGACTCCTCTTTCATCATTCGCCTAAATTTTATCAAATAATTTGATGTGGACATGTGAGAACTAAACTTGACTGATCCATCCTCGTTTTTTCTCACCATCTTACAAGAGAGAAACATCTTAGCCTTAGTCTGACGACTTTTTTCTCAGGAGTCGCGAGAATTCACGTTTAGCTTTTTCCATGGACTCTTAGAGACCTTATCTTTAAAACTACTTCGCACTCTAAGCGCCAGCTGATTCGAGAGCCATAATTTGAGGACGTTTTCACATAAAAACCTCTCACTTCATTTATTCCGTTTACAAGTGAATCTTTTTGTTACATTTACAGAGTACTGCGTTTCTTCTTCTTGTTATTTTTCAGGTTATGGTTAATCACTCTAAGCTTCTTAATGAATCATTCGATCTTTCCCTTTCTCTCTTCAAGAAAGTGTTGGTTTCGTTCTCAGCAATGGGATTGGTTTTTCCAAAAGATCAATCAATTAAGCCTTTCATTGTTTTGAGTAAATTCTCTGTCCACGACATTTTGCTCCCACTATCAATTGAACTATTGTCACCCTCTCCATTTTATGTAACGAAAAAGATAAACTTTTCTCAAGTGAGGAAAGCTTCATCATCTTTCAAATTTATAATCATTTTCATTGACAGTGTTTTATAATCATTTTCATCGACAGTGTTTTTACCATCTTCAATCGTCTTGGCAAGTTTGCTACCATTAACACGCACAAAATGGATAACTTATTCACGTGCCTTGAACTCAAGTCTCAGCACCACTGGTTAATGTGTATGGCTTTGGTTTGGATTTTTCATCCACGGTCTCCAGCTGAAGTGCTTCACTCGATTCTCTTCGTGATGTATGAGAATTTTTTTAATAGTAGAGCTGAACGAGGAGGATATTCCTGGAGCAAAATTATCAAAATCGGCCAAAAGCTAAGGGTTGTTCCTACCTTTGAAATAACTACAGATCTAACAGATTGATTTGTGCGTAAAGAATGCTAAAGGTTTGTATAGGACAGTGAGCAAAGATGCCTAAAGAATATTAAAGACGGGTAAAGCGTTAAAAGTGAAAAGCGTTCCGGAAAGAATTTCCAACCATAATAAAGGGAAAGGAGTGTGGCCAAAAGGTGAAAGAGGACTGGGTAAAAGGGGATCTGAGGTGATCTTACGCAAGACTGGTTCGTTTGTATAAGTTGGATCCGGATAAGTTTCATTTGCTGTTTTCTGTTTACTATTATGGTCTATGCAGATGTTGAATTTGGACAGCTAACGGATGGCCACCTAACTGCGTTTCTTCATCATTCAGGTGTATGTAGAACGTGTAGAGAGAGACTGAAGGAGATGATAGATACTGAAGTGCAAGAAAGAATGACGTTGGTCAGTATTATTCACAATCTAACTAAGTGATGCGAGTCATCTCGACTTTCAAAGTTAAAATTGGTTCTCGTTAATTGCTGGATTGATCAGCTGTTTTTCGATTGTATGTAGAGCAATGGGAAATCACGTGACACACATGCGTCATCCGTAAGGGATATGATTGTTCGGCATCCATTTGTTTGTTTTATTTTTAGATGTCACACATTCGTAATAAGATCTTTAGTAATCCATCCCTAGATGACTAAATATAATTATATTTATCGCATAGATCATTCCGAACGAGTACATGTCTGGGTATGGGACGGATAAGATAAATATAAAAGTCTAATCTTCGAAAATCTGCTGCTCGTTATTCTTTTTTTATACAGAACCTCATAAACAAAATAAGCTACTACTAAATCCAAATTGTTTTTTTTTATTGGAAGTATTGTTTTATTTATTTATTTATTATTTATTACTGTCAAAAGATGGATCCCTAATCTGTCCAGATATGGATACAACATTGCGCGGCACCATGTGCTACTCCATGGTAGAGGCTCAACTGTTCCTTTAAGTAACAACACAAGAATGAAAGTCTCACCACTGAAGCTTGACCACTTCTCAACATTTATTACCAGTGCGTATGTAACGCAAGATTTGCCATTCGGCGAGAAAAGCTTGAAGTTATCCTCAAACACCGAGACAAAGATCCCAGGACCATGATCCCAGAGCAGATTGTCCAACAGTACCAGATTTACTGTTATGAGACTAGGTTTGTTTCAATGAGCCACAGTACACTGTGTGGGATTCTTAAAGTTTGTTCGGCCTCTGTGCGCGTCTTTGCCAGGACTCAATTACGCGTCAGCAGAGGGAGCAAAGGCCTTTGAAGAGTTGGCAGATGTCATTGACAAACTGGGGGACAACCATAGCAAAGGGCTCTCCTGGGCAAAAGACCAAAATGAGAACTGAAGCTGGCAAAACGCTATTTTAAGCGTGACCTTAAGCTAGGTGTACGTACGTTTAAAACAGAATAAAAGTTCTTTTGTCAGCTTATTATTAGATTTCGATGAAATCAGATATAACTGAATTGAAAAAATGACTTATTGCGCTGTTATGTATCAAAAGTACGTGTACATAAATCCTAGGTGGAAAATTTCTTAGAATAAATTGTGCTATTACTTTTCAGGTGCATGTATTACCAAGTTGCAGACCATTGTCGGGCCTTCGCCCTTAGCTATCAGGGAGACACGGATTATGTTAGCGCCTGTAGTCATGATCACGACCTTACATGTGATCGATGCGACTTATTAACAAATGTTGTCTGCGCAATTGAGTTAGCTCTGGAAAATGTTGATATTTCAAGTGACGAGAAAGGTGAGATGAAATGTTTTATATTCTCTGGCTAAGAAAAGAATTGAACCATGGAAAGCTCAATTGCTCCGATCGATCAATCAAGATGTGGCGAGACTGGATGCCATCAACAATTTGGACGCTCATTCTTTACTTTAAGTCATGGATTGGGCTATGAAATACCTCCGAAGTAAATATCGCGAGAGTCAAGGCGATTGGTTTGGAAAGAGAGGAATTTCTTGGCATATAGCCACTGCTATGAGAAAGTCCGAAGGTCAACTATAAATGATGACGTTTGTGCATATTTTTCAAAGCTGTAATCAAGACAGTGTCACAGTTTTGGCTATTGTAGATGACGTCCTGAAACAGCTCAAAGCAACAATGCCTGAATTACATCGCGTGCACTTCAGATAGGATAATGCTGGATGCTACCACAGTGCGTCCACATTACTGGTAATTGAGCAAGTAGCAAAGAAGTATGACATCAGCATCACAGTGGACTTCTCAGATCCACAAGGGGGCAAAGGTTCGTGTGACCGCAAAGCAACCACCATCAAGAGCCATATGAGGAGATTCCTAAACTCTGGTCATGATATCGAGACTGCCGAGCAAATGAAGAGTGCCATGGAGTCCTCTGGTTGTGTACCTGGAGTAAGAGTCATGCTATGCAGTTCACAAGATATTCCCAAGCCCGTGGCTGTAAAGTGGGAAGGTGTGAGCTTTATCAATAATATTGAATATGGCAGCGACGGAACGAGAGTCTGGAGATCATATGCAGTTGGCCCTGGTAAAGTTCTACCATGGAATCACTTCAATCGCCCAGAACGCTACTCCGCATCAGTGCTTAACCTACTTGGGGATGCTACTTCTCCAAAAGCTATGTTTACTGCACTGACACCAACGCAAAAATTGGCAAAAACGCAGCAAGAGCAATTCGCATTGGGTCAGGCGGAAGCTGTAGATCAATCGGATGACGTAGAAACAGAGTGCCACGATAAACTGTTTTCATGTCCTGAAGAGGGACGTGTAAAATCCTTTCGTAGATTTTCGTCTCTCCAATACCATCTTGATGCTGGATGACACTGCTACGCTTTAGAGCATGAAACGTATGCCGAAAAGCTAGAACAGGGTGTTGCCACAGTTTAAGCCCCTATTGATGATACTGGAACACCTCAGTCTTTGGATTTCTCTTCGCCATTGCAGATGGGCTGGGCGTTGAAATCATCCAGAACTCAAAGGACTCGGGGGACGGAAAGCCAGAAACAATATCTCACTGCTGTCTTTCAAACCGGCGAACAGACTGGGCACAAAGCTGTTCCCAATAATGTCTCTAAGTTAATGAGAAAGGTTAGAAACGCAGATGGCTCCTTTACTTTCGATGCTTTAAGCTATCTTACTTCACAGCAAGTAGCAAGCTTCTTTTCACGCCTTGTTGCAAAGAAAGTTGTTCCAGTCCAATATGAAGAGGATGAAGATGAATATGAGGGAGAGACTGAAAGAATGCAAGAACAAAGTATTCAAGATTTAAGCACTAAAGTCATGATAGAAATATCCCTTCAACATCCAATCATGTATGATACACATAACATTTGTGAATTAGTTGCATGCTCGAAACTCTCAAAGTCCCTTGAACAGATGTTGCAGGACATCTGCAATTATTATCAGCTTGACATTTCGTCAATAAACATTAAACGGAAGAAGCCCTGTATAGACCTCTTGGCGACTTTAGTTGACAGCTGCAGCTGCAAAACTCTACTTAAAAGTGAGAAATCAAGGAAGAGAAAACCAGTTCAAAAGTGCCTCATGTCGACTGAATCAGGGGCAAGATGTCGTAGCAAGCAACAGTGATTGTGTTTACTACTGAACGTACAGAAATAATGGTCTAAACGTAAGATGAAAATGGCTATTTAGTAACATATAAATAAAACGTATTAATTCCTATTGACCCACCTAGATTGTTCGCATTGTCGGGATCGGCTGCTTTCGTTCGAGTGGCCGCCATGATGATTTCATGCGCCGAGCCAAAGCTTGGGAGAGTACAAATTTCCTGTGGGGAGGGCCGTTTCCTCCCGCCTCCCCAACCCCCCATTCCACAGGCGATTTGTATTCTTGCTATATGAAATCAATAAGGCGCCGAACGAAAGCGATAGATCCCAACAATTACACGGAAAAATAGGGGACGGTGAACTGTCTATGGCCCAACCATCCGTCATGATAAGTACGCCGGCTGCTGTATTTAAAGAATACCCAACAGTCGAGAAGAACTGGATCCCATACACTTGTCAGAAGGAAGAGCTACCGTCCTGCATAAAGCCGACCCATCAGTAAACAACTAAGTTCCGCTGGTGATATAACTGTCGCCGATTAGTTGAGAATCGGCGGAGCACCCTATCATTGCTAGAGACCCCGCGCGCCAATTTACACAAGCGGCCTCTGTGTAGTTTAGGGTTTTAAACGGTAGTTGCGTCTGTTAACAGTGGTTAATAGTACCACTCCCTTTTACAAGCCCCACCTATTGGCCACGATACATAGCATCCTTGCCTCACGTAAGCCACAGATCCCCACCACTGCGTTTTGTAGCATGGTGCTGTAAAAATGTGCAAAAGGTTCTCTTTCATGCTATTAGGGTATTCCTTGAAATTTTAGTGGAAAGAAAAACACCCCTAATAAGTACGAAGGGCAGAGAGCGCCAAAAGAATAATTCCCTGCAATAAATAAATGTATTTTACTGTTTGTCACCAGACGAAGATGACACTATTACAAAAGTGTTCACAGGATAAAATATTTTGTAGGTTCCAAGAGTTCAATTCTGATAGTGCTTATTATATGGAGTTTTGCCCTTCACCTACCCCCTAAAGTTCCTTTGTCACCGGTATTGCATGACAACCCAAATACTCAAAGGGCGTACATGTTTGTAGTCAACTCAGGTTAGCATTTAATTAGACTGTCAGATGTAATCTTTTACTGCATTGTAAACTGAGAAATACTCCCAGTGAACTGAACCGTTGAATAAGATGCCACAGTGAAGAAAGATATCGAACGTTTGACAACAAGATGGTGTTCGACAGGGTTGGTGGTTTCATCGGACGTTATCATTTATACAGACCTAAATACGACGAACGATAAGAGAATCTCACTAAAATGGTCTCTGGATCGGTCGTCTGCGGCAAATGAGGCTAGAGCATTTGGAAATATGTTGCTATGTACATTTTTCGGCCTCATATGGGTTGAAACATGTTAAATTATTTGGGACTCGCGACTGGAATGTTGACCGCAAAAGGTCAAGTAACTGCATTTTAATGAACTTTGAAAAGCTTTTGTATCGCTCTCAATCATTTGCTCAAACAAATTTTTACAGTTATATTGAGAACATCTTTCGAAATTCATTTACCAAAAGCTTAATCCATTTGAAGGTCTAGCACATGGTGAAAATTGATTTTATTCACGAAGTATTTTTACTGAAGAGAAATGCATGCTTTCGAAATTAAATTACCTTAAGCGCAAAGAAGAGCGCAATGTTCACAAAAATCATTTTGTGAGGTCTGAGCTGGCCGCCATATCTCCAAAAATAGAAGCCAACACACACATGTCAAAGGAGCCGATGGATGAGCCCGCGCAATCGGTAAGCCATGTGAATATTCCTTCTAATGATTCACCTCAAAGTCAAGCGCATGATGTAGGCTCTCAAGTTAAAACTCCTGAAGTTAGTCTTAAAGAAATTCAATGGAGATATTTCTAGGTAGTGTTCATTCTGGGACACATTTGAGGCAGAAATACATAAGAACTCTAAGCTAGTGACTGTTGACAAGTTTTATTATCTCAACTCTCTCCAGGAGAAAACCGCTTCCGAGGCAATTGCAAGTCTTGCCATTACAAATGCAGTTTATGAAGAGGCCACTGCTATTCTGAAGACCATATTTGACAACAAACAGATGATTGTAAACAGATATATGGATGACTTCATTAACATGGCACATGTTTATTCTAGTTATGACCTAAGGGGCTTGAGACAGCTCTATGACTTAGTGGAGGTTCATGTTCGGGCTCTTAAGGCTCTTGGAGTACCATCAGAATTCTATGGTAGCTTGCTTTCATCTGTTTTGATGAACAAGGTACCACAAGAAGTACGTTTGATCATTAGTAGAGAGGTCAGGGGAAGAGGCTGGGAATTAGACCCCCTTTTGGCAGTTATGCATCAAGAACTGGAAGCAAGGGAGAGAGCCACGCAGGAAAAACCACAATCCACGGCCAGACCCACCATTCCGAAGGAACAAACCGCGTTGAAAAGGCCCACTCTCTGCCTATTCACTGTTTTCTAAGTCAAATAACCAGCCAGCTCGTACCTATTGCAAGCAGCCTTATTCAGCTAATAGCTGTGAGACCATTTCTAATGCACAAGCCCAAAGAGATATTGTTAAGAAGACCGCAAGATGTTGTGTGCCTCAGGAAGGACCATCTGAGCCGAGAATGCAAATCTAACAAGAAATGTTTCACTTGTGGTGGCCCTCATCATGTCAGTATCTGTGAGAGCAACCTGCTGAAAACTGGAACAAGGGAACAATGTGCGAAACCCGAGAAAAGGGAGAATGTACACCCAGAAGATCAGCCAAAGTCCGATCACTCCCAAGTAACCATGTTCATTAGTTCTGCAACACCAGTCCCTCTGCAGACAGCTCAAGCCATTATCTATAAATCGGGATCTAAAGACAAAGGTGTGAAGGCTATAATAATTCTTGACAATGGGAGTCAGAGATCATATATCAAAAACCGTTTGAAGGATGAGCTAAGTTTACCAGCTGAATATCAAAAGACAATGCTTATCAAAACATTTGGGTCACAAGACAAGAAGTTGCAGACTTGTGATGCTGTTGCATTGGTGTTAAACTACCTAATGGAACAGATATGAAGATGTTACCTTATTCTGTTCCACTCATCTGTTAATTACTAACTGGTCAGTCAGTAGCCCTGGCAAGGAACATGTACAAGCACCTAAATGGAACTCACCTTGTCGATTACTCAACAGGAGCAGAGCCAGCAGAAGTGGACATCAATACCGGCAAATCGTCACAGGAGAAGTGAGAAGAGGAGAAAGTGGTCCAACAGCTTTACATACAAGGTTGAGTTGGGTTTTATGTGGACCCAATAGAGAGCTCAACGTGTGAGTGTGACTCATCTGTAAACTTGGTTTCCAGCACCCATGTCCCAAGATGTGCTACCAAACCGTCCCAACCTCTGAACAATGACCTTACTGGAGAGTTCGAACGCTTCTGGAACCTGGAGTCATTGCGAATATCGAGCCTTGAACGATCAGATCATAGTCACTTCATTGCCTGCATCTCCCTTCAGCTAGGAAGGTATGAAGTACATCTACCATGGAGGAACATTCACCCAGTTTTGCCAGACAACTATGAGACCAGCCACAAACGCCTGATGAGTCTGTTGAACCGCCTGAGACGAGAACCACAAGTATTGCTAGAATACGATGCCGTGATCAGAGACTAGATCGAAAAGATGATTGTGGAGAAAGTCGGTGAACTAACCTCTGGTGAAGTTGGAAGGGTTCACTGCCTGCCTCATCATGCTGTCATTAGAAGAGACAAAGAGACAAAGAGACAAAGAGACAAAGAGACAAAGAGACAAAGAGACAAAAAACTCAGAATTGTCTATGATGCGTCCTGTAAGTCAAACCAAGTCTCCTTGGATGATTGTCTACACACCGGGTCAGCACTTTCGCAGAATATCATGGACATCTCCCTGAGATTTTGAACACACAGAAAGGCACTGGCTGAAGACATTGAAAAGGTATTCCTGAACGTGTCAGTATCAGAAGAAGATAGAGATGTCTTGAGGTTCCTTTGGTTTGATGATGTGAAGAAAGAGTATCCTCAAGTAATTGTGCCGAAATTTGCACGAATTGTGTTTGGCGTGTCTTCAAACCCATTTCTCCTAAATGCAACTGTGAAACACCACGCGGAAAGATATGCAGAAGAGGACCCTGCGTTTGTTGAGGCATTTCTAGGCTAAATCTACGTGGATGATCTGAGCTCAGGAGAAGACACTGATGAAGAAACCTAGGAACTGAACATCAAATCTAAAGTCAGATTGGCAGAAGGGGGCTTCCATCTAAGAAGGTTTGTAACGAACTCTCCTGATTTGAGGAAACAAATAGATGATAATGAGAGCAAGTTGCGCAAGATTAGCCCCATCCTATCGACTGGTAAAGATATGTATGACAGCGGAATCCTCGAAGATGTGTTGGTCGGTGACAGAGCCACATTGGAATTGGTAGTTCGTGAAGAATAGTCATACACCAAGACTTCATTAGGAGACGCACAGAAGAGCGGCAAATCTGAACAAAACATTCTTGGAGTACAATGGAATTTTGTGGAAGACAATCTCGTTTTTGACCTGGGAACAGTTGCTTGAATAGCCTTAGAGTGCAGACCTACCAAGAGGAACTGCTGCTGTGGCAGCAAAATTCTATGACCCAATTCGTTTCATATCACCAGTTATCGTGCGGTTCAAACTACTTTTCTAAGATCTTTGTTCGAATATAGCCGAGTGGAATGACACCTCGGAAGGCCAATTAAGAGTGAAGTGGAACAAGCGAAAACTATTAAACAACCACCTATCGCACCCATAGAAATAGGAAATAGAGGTGGGATATCATTAAATATTTACATTAACTGAACAAGCCCAAGATTATAAAATTTATGGAAACACTCTATCAGCACAATTTAACAAATTATTAAACTATTAAAATTATCTTATCTTATTATATAGATGAGTTTTTGATCGTCCAAATATTGAAAAAGATATGACTGACTGACTCACAATTTCCGAAAACAACTTATACATGTAGGTCAAATATCTCTGGCGGAGATTATGTCTAAAGTAAAGAATATTCCATTTTGGAAGTTTCTCAACGCTTTTCTTACGATAAGGGGTTGCTGGTATGGTTATTGTGATCGATTCTGTGATTGGTGGCCTTAGCTGAGTGAGCTTAGTATAATTGGCTACTTCAACTGTCCAACTACAGGTGTCCGATTACGGCCAACTGTCTGATTACACTGTCCGATTACAGCTCTACAGAATGATTAGTGGAAAATAAAGCAGTTAATGCACCAATTACGTTTGAGGAAATTGTAATGGTTATGATTAAAGGGGGAATTCAGTGGTGTCAACTGCATTGACACACCAGGTATCAATATCAATCATGCCATTAATGTGAAAAATCTTGGAGAGTTTTTAAAAGATTACAGTAGTGAAGTTGGACCAACTGTGTGGCTTATGTGGATAAAAAACTGGTGCTGTTATGCAGAAGTATACCACGCTGCAACTTGATTGCAACACACAAAACGTTGCTCCCAACAGATATGGCAACATATAATGATGGATTTGCTAAAAGGCAGAAGATATTATAAGCATCAACTACTGCTGCTCCTATCAATGTCATCATACAGCTAAACATATTTGGTTTCTTTGACAGTTTAGCAGAAAAAAAAAGTCCCAATGGTAAAGTCAACACTGATGTGACAGTAAAAAGTGATGATAATGTGATTTTCAGAGCTAATGCTGCAGCTGCGGGAAGATATGTTATCATCAGGTTTGTCTTATGGGTGCCAAAGAGCATGTTCCATGCAAGGGGTGTACAAATGGTTTGGCAGAATTATTTAAAAACCACATGCCTGGTCCTATTTGAAGGAACGTGCTGAAATTAGTCACACTACAAGACAACAGACAGATAATTTTAAACTTACGTACAGTATAAGAAAACCACGTCATGTGAATGATACTTCCCCTCTGCATCTATTGGCCATTTATCATTTGACATATCTGCCACAAGTAGTATTGAGTCAATTTCCAGGGTATCAACTAATAAATCTGCAGATCATACCAGATCACTGGTTCAAATGCACAAGTACAATAACGTAACACCTAATTGTGTGATGATGGATTTAGTATTAAAGAATAGGTCAGGTGTGGCTTATGCACAAGATTTAGTCATTTGTGCCATTCATGGATGGAACCTATGAATCTTATTAAAGATATGGTTGCAAGGGGGCTGTAACACATTTTCACTACAAAGCATGATACTTCTGGATCCATTAGTAAGCAATACACTGGTATATTTGGAACATTTACTGGTCGTTCGATGTCATTTGGTGTAGGTAGTGGCACTCTCGATGGTAGGCTTTTATCCTCAATTAACAATAAAAGAACATATGATTAATGTAAACGTATAATATACGAGCTTCAAAAAGAGGAGTGTTATAAACTTCAGTCATATAGATAAATCGTTGAAGAAAACCACAATAAATGAAATAACATCATTATACAAATACTATCATAAAAAGCTTTGGTTGTTTAAAAAAGCCTTTAAGAGAGGATGTCAGCATCCATCGAACAAATTTGAAATATTGTGGCAAGTCGCCCAAAATTCGTTTTCTCTCCTACTTTCATATTTTTTCTAATAATTGTGGTGTAGTTTTTTTGTGAAAATATATTTGAGTTTTCGAGAAATGACTTTTTTCGTTCGACTGCTCAAATATGCAAATTTTCACCGTGAATATTACCCGAGTTGTGCGACCTCATGTGAGGAATGTACAAGACCTACGGTATTTCTGTGAACATAATCCTTTGTTTTATCATCTAAACTTAATCCCCTGTCGTTATTGAAGATGGAAAAGAAATTTTTATTTTTTGGTGAATATTTTTGTCTGACATACTTTTCCTATGTCGAAAAGTAGCATCAAAACAAAGACAGTTTTAACAATGATCGATATGACAGAATCTACTGAGCTTCAAGCTTTTAAAAGACCGAACGATGGTAATAAGTTACTATAAAAATTTCCTTGTCTATTTGTGTTGTTCTATCTTGAGACGAACTCAAAGTCCGGCAAAATTTACTTGATAGCGATGAAATATACATAGTGCGCCTACTTATCGCCATCGTTAACTGGCATAAATCACTACAATTTGTAAAAAAGTCTAACATAACACTTTTATCTTGTTTATTTATGATTTTCTTAGCCATTTCGATTATTATATTACGCCTGGGCATTACTTTTTGACAGGAACCCAGATTTTGCGTTGTGTTTTCCCCTCCCTCATTTATATCATAAGCTAGTCACGTAATAATTGATACCGACACAAGGGAATATTTACCATGTATAACGATTTTTGTTTACGCTGAGTTGAAAATATTAAAATATGTACTTTCTTCACTAATCGTTGTTTCAGCGGCAGCGAAGCAGTTAAAAGCGGGTTGTTGCTTTAACGCTACTGAAACTTTTAGTATTCAGACGGGCGAGCAAAGTGTGATGCTCCGGAAATAAAAACGTTTAGGGGCCTTTCACTACCTGTGCAATGTAAACATGACATGCTCTCATAATTTTATGAATCCTCTGTAGGAGCGAGGGAAGCATTGAAAAAGACATAAAAGGACATAAACACTTGTTTTCAAGAGTACCTTTTATAATTTTATAGCGGTCGTTTTCGAAATTCCAGGCGCGCACCCCCGCCCTCTTATGTAAAGGGGTCCCCCGGGGGTGTCGATACGTGCAGCATACTTGACATTTTGCAAGGACAAATTCTGATGTGATTTTTGGCCAACAGAAACAAGTTTTGTCAGCGTCTATTTGCTAGTGCGGAAGGGCCCGTTACCACCGTGTGCATAATTACGCGTCCCCCGCTAACGGCGGAAAGCCAACAAAGTTTTCAGACATTAGTTCAGAAAACTCCGCCTCTGTCTGAATTTTTGGTAGCTTATTGACCAATTCCCAATCGAAACTTAAGTCTGACGTCACGCGTAATTTTGCTCACAGTGGTAAGTAGCCTACTTACCGAAGCCAAATTGTTCGAATTTTCCAGACATCTTGAGTACTATCTGTGATACACGCTTGCCAATTCCCCTATCAGCTTTTGGAATCGACTTAACCCTACCTTTACTATGGCCGGACATTTCTTTTGGCACCCTACATCTGCTATTGGAACCACGATTCCACCCAACACTGAGATTTGATCTGTGAGTGGGGCAATTTGTAAAATCATCGATAACTTTTTGCGTCTCAAAGATGCCGGTGTCACAGCGGATTTGGACCCCCCGCGGATTTGGACCCCGGTCCATAAAGCTAGCGGATTTGGACCCCCGGTCCAAATCCGCTAGCGGATATGGACCCCCCCTCGCAGATTTGGACCCCCCTACCAAACTTTCCTTTTACGCATCCTTTGTATCATATTTGGTAACTAATTCTATTTGCAAGCTTTTTTGTCGATGTTCTTTTCAATCACAACACAACATTTCCTCAATAAAGGTAAAAAAAACAACAACAACAGCCATTTCGTTCCAATTCTACCGCATTCATTATAGCGAGTTGAACAGTATACGCAAGAATTAGATGTGAACAAACTACTGCATTCGAACTATTGAAATTGTTGCACTAAATCTTTGCTTCTTCTGATGCGAATCAACACTGGTACGAAACGTCATAACAATAGTGGAGACTATTGCGTCCAGTCACAAAAATAACTCAGTCTGATTTTCTAAAATAATAACATTAAACAGTTTTTAAACAAGAACGAAGAAACTACTTGCATTACAAGTCTTTCGTAAAGCCTATGATAAGTAAAAATATTTCTATTCTGAACTATTGGAACTCCCAGCTTATTTTCAGATGCAAATCAACGTTAATGTCAACGTCTTAACAAAAGTGGAGACTATTACATCGAACTCAATCTTATTTTCTAATTTTTACGGTTACTAACTGTTGAGGGATCCGAAGTAACACCTTAACAATTACGAAGACGTCTAGAGTCTGGCAATCTGCAGACAATGCAAAGCCACTCGTCCTCCAAGGCAGTCTTAAATCCCTCGCACTGTACCAAGTCGTCCCAACACTCGGGCATGAACAATGACAAAATAAATTAGTGTCACAAGTTTGTTTCTTATTGAATCTAACGGTGTTCGACTATCGCGGAAAAGGTTCAAAAACGACCTCTCTCCAGACATTAAACTAAATTCTTGCCCATCTTCCCTTGGTCAAAAGAAACATCCGACGGGATGCCAGTTCGTATGCATTAACGATACGCATGTTTTGAATTGAAAACATACCATAGTACGCTCTGGAACGTAAAGTATCATCCATTTTTATTAGAACGTTAAGGATGATGTTTTCACTCAGTTTTACTGGGGGGTCCAAATCCGCAGAGGGGGGTCCATATCCGCTAGCGGATGTGGACCGGGGGGTCCAAATCTAGGGGGGTCCACATCCGCTGGGACACCGGCACGCGACAAAACAAGATCAACTTCATTTTCTGGATCTGAAACTTGCAACTCCACAAGTGACTTGAAATGTCTTTTTAACAATCACGCAAGGGAACGACTTGGTCTTTTCGATAACTAAACCCACAAGTTCCACCAGCGAACGATTTAACTAAACAGCAAATCTCCATGTTAGCATGTAAGATGAGACGCTTATAAAACAGATCAGTTAGCTAAATCAGTGTGTACTTGTCAATCAAATTGACTATTGTAACCAATATTACTTTGACTTCAGCCGGCAAAAGAATCATTGATGGATCTGGACATTTTAGTTTTCTGAATGCAGTAATTCCTGAAAGGTTTTTCTAGATGTCATGCAAAGAGGAAAAAAACCCATCTCTTGGTATTTCGGAGGTTCATTCATTTTTATATTTCTGTGTCACGCTTGTCACGCAACTGATATAATGAGATAGGGAAGATATATAAACTGGAACTCAAATCTGGCTAGAATGTGGTAGAGCACAATTAACGTGATCATCGAAACAGCTAATAAACAAGGTAAGAGTGTTAATGTTAGATTTTTTTGCAAATTGTAGTGATTTATGCCAGTTAACGGTGGCGACAAGCAGGCGCACCATATATATTTCATAGTCGCTATCAAGTAAATTTTGCTGGACTTTGAGTCCGTCTCAAGATACAACAACACAAATACACAAGGAAATTTTTACAGTAACTTTATAACCATCCTTTTGTTTTATAAAAGCTTGAAGCTCAGTAGATTCTGTCATATCGGTCATTGTTAAAACTTTGTCTTTGTTTTGATGCTACTTTTCGACATAGGAAACGTATGTCGGACAAAAATATTCACCAAAAAATAAATATTTCTTTGCCAGCTTCAATAACGACAGGGGATTAAGTTTAGATGATAAAACAAAGGATTATGTTCACAGAAATACCGCAGGTCCAGTACATTCGTTACATGAGGTCACACAACTCGGGTAATATTCACGGTGAAAATTTGCATATTTGAGCGGTCGAACGAAAAAAATTATTTTAAGAAAACTAAAATAAATGTTTACAAAAAAACTACATCACAATTATTAAAACATATTGGGCTACAAAATATGAAAGTAGGAGTGAAAACAAATTTGGGTGACTTGCCGCTGTTTGTTTGATGCCTGCTGACATTATCTCTTAAGAGGTTCAAGAAACTAAATCTGTTGTGCAATTTGTCATCATCTTGTCTAATAGTAGGTAATACTATCACTGGAAGGGTTACAACGAATCCCATCGTACTTGGCATTATACCTGATAGCGGCTTGATATCAAAAACATACTGTGAAACGAAAGATTTTAAAAGGAAGATCGAATTATGCCGATTTGCTTTTACTACCTATGAAGACATTCCTTGAATTAAGCTCCCTTTTAAGAGGAGTGTCATTTGATGTAGAGAGTTATTTGGACCAACTGAAAACTGTAGATAATATTATCATAGATATGAGTTTATTAGTTGATGCTTTCGAGCAACAGTACAGGAAGTAGTTTACTTGTGATTAACTATTTGTTAAGTATCATGCTGTAGCCATTTCTAATTAGTTTTAATATATTGTTTCAGTAGCTGTGATAATATTAGAGTTTTCATTGATTTGGTTATTTTGATGTAATCTATATTGATTTGCATATCATTTAATATCATGATGAAATTGATATTAATCATCCGTTTTCTATTACCATGGATCTATGGTAATCCCTTGTTTGTCTTTTCAAAGACTGCAATTACCTTATTTTTATTCTTTGTGGTTGTTATTATTATGTCACACTTACTGGTTAGATTAAATATTACATTACTCAGATAGTATTCCTTAAATATATTAACCCTCCTATTATTTTACGTTTGTTATCATGGAAGCTAAAACACTCTTTCATTAGTTCGTAGCCATCTACTTTCCAACAATTGGTGCGCACAATCTCATTGTCTTTATTCTTCAAGCACCGTTTAGCCCAACATTTTTTATTTACTTCGAACAGAAGCAACACATTAGTTCTTCCAACTCATCATGAATAATTTAATTGTAATACATTATATTATAAAATTACATTGATACAATATGTTTAAATATGATCAGGGGTTATCCTTGGTTTCCTTAAATTATGTTTCATATTATGTAATTCCTCTTCTGCTTTTAATATACTGCCACCATTAAAATATCTTGTATATTTTCTATAAATATGTATGTTATATTGGTCACCAAAGTAATAAGCATCATCATCCAGTTCTCTATCATCTATAAAGCTACTATCGTAACTATCACTACTATCTGAATAATCGTTTTGACTATCATATACATAATCACTATCTTGACTACTATGTTAACTACTGTCGTCTGATTATATTTCCTGAGATTCCATGCATACCAATACATCAGATAAACATTGTAGAGTTTCCAAGAATTATAATAGCATATGGATTCCAGGAAATAACTAATATTACATGAAAAAGCCGGCGCAAAACTACCGCGAAATAATAACAACACAGAATCACTGATATCTGGTGAATATGTGTTAAAAGCACCAAGTACTATACTACTATCTCAACTAGTTAAACTGCAGACTGCACTCTCTATCTCAAATGGTCCATGTAGTTCAAATGCTCAAACTAGGTTAATTGGTTCAACCGCACCAACTGCACAATCAAGCTGAATTAATAGTCAAAGTGGCTAAAATAGTTAAACTGCACAAATTGCACAATCTATCTTAATTGTTTAAAGTTGTTCAAATGGCCATGTTAGCTTAAATGGTTGAACTGGTTAAATAGTCAAACTTGGGAATACAGTTAGATTCCAGGAAATAATAAGTATTTTATGAAAAAGCCAGAGCAAAACTACTGCACCATGATAACAACACAGAATTACTGATATCTGTTGAATAGGTGTTAAAAGACCCAAATACTATACTACTATCTTAACTAGTTAAACCACTTAAGCTAGATTGTGGAGTTTGCGCAATGGAACCATTTAAGCTAGTTATGCATTTTGTGCAGTTGAACCATTTCAACTACTTCAATCATTAAGAGAGATTTTGAAATCTGTGCAGTTTAACTGTCTTCCCTAGTTTGACCATTTAAAAAGTCGAATCGATTATCAAATTATCGCATGCCAGGCGAGATCATTACTTGAAAACTTTAATGATACAAATTCGTAATCAATTAAGCAACCGCGATAATCAATTAAGCAACCCCAAAGTCGGGGTCGGTACCAAAAACGCAATTGTCCTCACCAACCGTCGCGAGGCCCGTGACCAGCGTTAACACAGATAGCACAGCAGTTACCACTCAGTTGCAAAACCTTATTTCCTACCTTTGGAAAGAGATCATCATTAGGTGGGAAATCAAACCGGTAAGAAGCCTTCTCCCAAGAAGACCAAAAAAGATGTTGTGCATAAAGATGTGGTCCTTCTGCCTTCCTCTGATACTAGGTTGGTACCCACTCATCAAGTGCAATGGCGGATGGAAAACAGCGGTCTCGTCATACTTATCTTCCCAGTTGACAAGTCTCTGCAAGAGGAAGATTTCAGGGCTAAAATTAAAGAGTTGTTGGAGAGAAAAATTTCAATTCATGAAGTCTTAGTAAGAATAAATAGTATAACCAAAGTTAGCCAATGGCGTGTATTTCACTGCTTCACATTTCCTCAGGCTTGCTGGACAGGGACGCATTTATATTCAACCAGAAAGTGATCTCTCTACTACCCTTTAGCACGACATTGACATTCCTCCACAAGGTCCAGATCCATAGAGTGAAGCCCCAAGTTCAAGTTCACTTCCTGGTGAGCAATGTAGCTTTAACACAACTGCTTCATGCCTTTCAGTATCTGGCCCATCTACATGAAGGCTGCATGGAACCAGTCAGGTAGGGCTGGATCCATTAAAGGAAATGTTTCCTGATTCATTGGATGCAGTTTTAAAGGATCATCAGAAAGGTTTAAGCAGTTTGTAGAATGACAACAAAATGATGGTCGTGAATGAAAGTGATCCTCGCAATAAAGTGCACTACTTGAACAGTAGTGAAAATAAGGCCTGAAAAAAACTCGGGCCTGTACGGGGTTAAAACCCATGACCTCTGCGATACCAGTGCAGCGCTCTACCAACTGAGCTAACAAGCCAACTGGGAGCTGGTTATTATGTCGGTTCCAAATAAACCCGAGAAGTGATGAATAAACGGCTAAGAATATATGAAAGTCATATATTTGAACTGCGGATAAAGACGTGAATGAAAGTGATCCTCGCAGTAATGTGCACTACTTGAGCAGTAGTGAAAATAAGGCCAGAAAAAATTCCGGCCTGTACGGGACTTGAACCCATAACCAACAACATAAGCTGACCAAAGATAGTATTTGATCAACTCAGAGAGGGATTAAGTGTTCTTGGCTTTCGTGGTAAAATAAAGTAGTATCAAGAGTTTTTTTAGAGGTTTTTTTGTTCCCTACAGTCAAAGCTATCTGAGTGCCACACAACTTATTTACGTACCTCAGTTTCCTTCAGACATGCGTGAAGATGACAAAACTATGAAATGTTTAAAAAGGGCAGACAAAACTAAAAACATTCTTCACGTAATACCATCCATTTCGATTCTCAATAGCCAGAAAGTACAAATAAAATATCAGTAGAATTAGTTACCAAAGATTGGGTTTACTAAGTAACGCTATTTTCAAAGTCAATTCATTATCTAGAGAAGTTCTACATGTCGTGACAACGTCCTTTAACATACTTGCCCATGTTCTACAACAATCCCTCCAGTTTATAACTCAGAAGCATAAGTAGGCTGCCCTTGCTGCAATAACTTAGCCAACAATCCTTTGAAATCATCTTTACACATACTTTAAGTATCCAAACTCCCAAGGGTGGGCATTCTGATAGGAATGAAAATACTCTTTAGAGGGTCTTCACATCAACTGCTGGAACAGTATGAACATCCCATTACACTTGAAACAGCAAGCGATCCAAATGTCATACCATTATTACCAAAAAACACTGCATTTTTTATTGTTAGGGTAAACAAAATCAAGATAAAATAAAAAGGCCTAACATGCTGTACCTTGTTCACTTTTCTTGCTCATCTCCTCTCTATCACTGATATTTATATCTGCGCTATAATTTTTTCACCTTTTCATGTTTTCAATTATATCTACCATTTAATGTTCATTTCTCTTAAACCATTATCAATTAGATGTGCTACATTTTCTTTACTTTCAACGTATTTAAACTACGGTCATTTACTTTACTTACTCATCTAATTTTATCACTGATATCAATTGTACTTGTATTACATGTTTTTACCTGTTATCATATTTAAATTATATTTAGCTCCCTTACACCTTTTGTGAATATGATGTGCAGCTTTTTTTAAATTCTCTCCAAGGTTTTGGTAATTTACTCTACTTACTCATCTACTTTCAATTACTAATACCATTTATATCATTACTTTTTATGTTAAGTTGCGATTTTCCATTCTCTTTCTTCTTTGTATTACATTTCACCAATTGTGATGCTCTTTTTTCTGTCTTTTCATGCTAGAAAAAGCCTCTCTTTTGCTTGGTTTTGTTTTCAAGAAGTTTTTCAGACACTTCATGTGTGTGGCTTCTAATGACATCTCAGGTTGGAAGGACTTGATTTGCATCATGGTGGCCAAAACCAATTTCATCAGTTGTAAAGTAGTTGCACCAGAAGACCTCTACAAATGGAGCTTGATCAACTCGCTGCCATCATTACCGTTGCCTTTTCTTAATCCACAACCAGAGAAGATTCACTGTTCACTGCGTGAGTGATATTCTACTCAGGTAATATTACACCATCCCTACTTCACCGTTAACGAGGCATGACTTTGTCACAACTATGTTAAGCATTTTGAGGGTTAATAAATGTATTAAATTTGTCCAACACTGCCTTAAAAAATGGTACTTTCCTGGCAGATCTTAGTACTTGTGCTAAAGAGATATTTATATGGTTGCTGTGTCACAAGTTTTCCATTATGTAGGCTATTTGATTTGCCAACAAGTGAATAATAAACATTGTTTTATATTACCACTGTTTATTACGCTTTTGTTTTGGGAGCATGTAAAAACATAAATAACTTAGCAAGTGACCAGCTTACTGAACTCATAAATAATTTTGTTTTTTCAGTTTGCTGATAAAAGGATGAAGAGGATGAAACTTATGATTACCCTATTCCAAAACAATTAGAAGTGTAAAGGGATGCCTTGGTAATGCACTTGTATAAATGTGTTTGAAGAATGTTCTCCTCTTCAGTTTAAGGTCTACATCTCCCAATTGCTGAACTCCGGAAAAGAGTTGGGTCAGATACCAACCAGATTTGCTTCGTGTCAGGCAGGCATCACCTGACAGGTATCAGTGCCAAAAAGTTATTTGGCATCCATCATCACCAGGCGAGAGTTCAAGAAGTCCCAACAGACTATAAATTCCAAGGCAAAATGTCTATCATACCAAGGCAAAGGAAAACAGTCCAACAGAGCTCAGCTGTTCACTTAAGTAAACAAAGAATTATTTTAGAATTAAGGAAAATTAGGTAGTCACACTGGTGTTCCCCTAACAAACGTCGACTTTAGAATCTGGCAGACCACTTGGGTTTCAATTCTAGGATGGGTGGGCGTTGAATCGGTAAAATAATGAAATCAGTTGCAAGTTGTTTATCATAGGAGTGTCCCACGAAAATAAAAAACCAGTCCGCAAGAAAGACGGTCGTTGTGAAACTGAAAAAAGCTGGCCAACCATGCCATAAGATTATCCAAGTTACTAGACACGCACGAGAGTCCTCACTGGTGGACTGGACAAAAGGAAATCTTAACACATATTAGATGGCGAGACAAGAAGCCAGTTAATGGTTTAGTTACCCTTCCCTTCAGCCCATGGGATTTGATCACAGTGTAACAGGCAGTGAAAGGAAATGGGAAATGAGTGGCGTAGATGTGTCTGTCCAGAGAACTGTAGCTAATGAAGGAGTCAGTCTGGGGTAAAATCAGTAAAACATAACAAAACAAAGAGAGAGGAAAGAAATAAAAAGAAAACAGCCCCTTGCGATTGGTGCGCATGCGAGTTCGAACAAAAAGGTCAAGACAAGGTGATGCAGTTGTCGCATATGGCCCCTGATGTGTGTATCCGTATGTACTAGTATGTCACTTGTATGTACTTGTATGTAACTGTGTCACTCAGAGTACTCTTGTAGTATTTAACCCACGAAAACTATTATCTTCTAACAGTGCCAAATTTCCTATTCATTCAACAATTGCTGCTGTTTTGACAACCTCTATTTGATATAGCATTCATCTTAAGGAGGCTTGTTAAATTAGTGTTGCCATTCAGCTTAAGCAGAAGCTCAGAACATATTGCTTTGTGTGTGCTCTGTAAGTCCAGGTTTCAATCACAAAATTAAGCATGTCATCTACACAAAAATATTTTGATTCCATCAACTCCAACAGTTTTTACAAGAGTTTTTATTTCAAATTTCGTAAGTATTGTGAATTTTCCGAGTCATGGTTGTCTCGTAGTTATTCCTAATTTATCTTTATTCATGCTGCAGTACTTGTACAATAGTCGATGCTCAGATACATGTATGTAACTGGTGTGGCCATTCCGTTAGCAGGAAAATGGTGCCAGCAACTTCTAGATATGGAAGCAGCCAAGAATGAGTTCCTATCAAAACTAAATATCCCTCTCAATTTGCGGTCAAAATGATGGAAGGCATAACAGCCAAGTGCTTGGGCTGTGAGAGGGAAACATGATGGGATGCAATGTACCTCAAAAGCATTGCACCAAAAGGACCCTAGGAGTCGAATCTAATGTGGCTACTGGTACGCTTGTGGGAAATCAGATGACACGTCTCGCTAAAACTACATTATGTACCCTCGACGAAACATTACGAACCCTCAAACATCCCATGTATTCCAATGTATCAACAATTTTTTGACTTAATCAAAGTGGATCTTCGTGAGGAAAACAGTAAACACACTACCAATAAAACAGGTGAAACCACTGTGACTCTTCATTTCAAGCAATATGGCCACTATTGGAATCATGGTGACGTTACCCAGAAATTCTGATATTCAAAAGTGATAGACCTAATAGTTTCGACATATAAACCCTTCAGTATTATTTTCACCGAAATGAAAGTCAAGAACAAGTGTATCACAGTGCGGAATGTAATTGGAGATTAATAAAAATCAACAAAGCCTTAAATCACATGATGGGAAAGACTGCGCTCAGTTTTCTTGTGTACTCGGACGTGATGATGAATGGCATCTAGGAAATCAAGTCAACGATCTGTTGCGAGAGGTATGATGTAATTGGTTTCGTAATGTTATTTCCCAGTAGCCATTAAGGCACAAGGAAGACATCTCGTGGTCAACCGGGTAATGTTTTATGGCTGCCTGATTAAAGCGTTGTGTTTTTGTACTTATCTGTTTCTATTATGGCCCGATAACACCACAAGGTGTCAGAAATAGTTTTACACGGACCATGACGTCTTTTCAATTACAGCTACCAGAAAAGTTTGACTTTAGTCGTCAAGAAAACTGGCTGAAATGGAGCCCAAGATTTGAACGCTTTCGCCATGCATCTGGTCTGACGAAAGAAGAGGAAGAGAGTCAAATAAACACGCTAATCTACGCTATGGGAGATCAAGCCAACGATATTTTTAACTCCTTTAAGCTGAGTGCTACACAACTGAAGTAGTACCACCAGTAGTACACCATCAGAACAAAGTCTGATGACCACTTCGTGGTTCGCCATAATGTTATTTTCGGGCAAGCAAAGTTCAATCAACACCGCCAAGAAGTTGAGACAGTCAATACATTCATCATGACATCGCGTACACTCACCGAACACTGCAATTTTGGTACTTTGAGAGATGAAATGATTCGAGACAGGATTTTCATAGGCTTTATAGACGCGAAATTGTCAGAGAAACTTCAGCTCGACCAAGAGTTGTCACAGCCAAAAGCAATCAAACAGGCGCAGCAAAGGAAAGCCGTCAAAATACAACAAACCCTCATGCGGAGTGACTTCAAGGAAACCACAGGAATAAAGAATGAGGTCGATTTGGTAAAAGGGGATAAACTGCCGAAATTTCGACAGACGACTCGTCTTGAGGTTCGAACGAAATTCCCAAGAAACCGCTCTCTTGGAATCGATGGCCATGTGCGACAAAATTGCCTGGCTTAAGCTGATATTTATCACAAGTGCAAGAAGAAAGGTCACTGGCACTTGTCTGTAAGTCCTCGCAAACTGTCGGCGAAAGCAAAGAAGATTATGCCTTTCTTGGGACAATCGGGATCGAGAGGAACAAAGACACTTGTTCTGTAGACCTCACTCTAAATAACTCTCCTGTCCACTTTAAAATTGACACCCGAGCTGACGTCACTGTCATCCCCAAGAGCGTTTGCAAAAAGCTAAAACCAAACCCAGCCCTCATTCAATCCAGCAAGACCCTGTTTGACCCGGCCCACACAACTCTTCCCATTCTTGGCTACTTTATGGGAGTAATCAAGAGAGTAGAAGAATCTTTATCGCGGGAAATATTTGTGGTGACTGGAGCCCGCTTAGCTCTCCTCGGCCGTCCAGCTATAGTAGGGCTAAGAATTGTCCAAAAGGTCAATGCAATAGAAGCAGAAGAAGTTAAAGAAAAACTTCCAAATCTCTTTAAAGGTTTAGGAAAACTTGATGGCCCTGATTACCTAGTCGAGCTCAAATCTGATGAAAACCCACACGTAATTAGTACACCAAGGAGAGTACATGTTCCCCGTCTTTCGAAAGTCGAGGAAGAACCGTTTAGGATGGAACAAATGCAAATCATTTCTAAAGTGGATGAGCCAACGGAATGGTGCGCCGGGATGGTTGTGGTCCCAAAAGCTGATGGCAAAGTTCGAATATGCGTAGATCTAACCAAGCTCAACGAAAGCATCCTAAGGGAGTATCATCCTCTACCCAACATCGACCACACCTTAGCCCAACTGGCTGGAGCGACCATCTTCAGTAAACTTGATGCCTTATCTCCAGAGTCAGCTAAACTAACCACTTTCATCACGCCTTTCGGCAGGTTTTGTTTTAATCGCCTACCATTTGGAATCAGTTCAGCCCCTGAACATTTCCAGAAACGAATCTCGCAGGTTCTTGAAGAAACTGATGGTGCTCTTTGTCTGATGGGCGATATCCTTGTGTACGGCAGTTCAGTGGAAGACCACGATGAACATCTAGAAGCAACCCTGCATAACCTACAGGAGGCTAACCTTAAATGAAGAGAAATTTTAATTCTCAAAATCTGGAGACGCTCATCAACACTGAGGGAGTGCACGTAAGCCCCAAGAAAGTTGAAGCTATTTTGAAGATGAAAGCGCCCCAAGACTAGATGGAATTAAGAAAATTTCTTGGCATGGTTAGCCAACCAAGCAAGTTTCAGCTGCAAATAGCAGAGCTTTCCAAGCCACTAAGAGACCTATTGACTTCGAAAAGTCACTGGTTATGGAGTGAAGCCCAACAGCAAGCATTTGCAGCCCTGAAGAAGACCCTCTCCTCCACCCCTACCTTAGCCCACTCTAATGCGAATCGTCCGACGGAACTTTCTTCTAATGCATCATCATATGGACTTGGAGTGGTCCTATTGCAACCGCAGGATGATGGCGAGTGGTACCCTGTCGCATACGCCTCGCCAGCCATGAGTTCAACTGAACAGCGATATGCCCACCTGGGCAAGTGAGCACTTCGCCGATCACCTGATTGGCCTGGAATTCCACACTGAGACCGATCACAAGCCTTTACTTCCCCTGCTGAGTACTAGGAACCTTGAAGACCCGCCTGCCAGAGTACAACATTTCCGAATACGAATGATGAGGTTGACTTACTCTATTTCGCATTTATCTGGGAAGTCCCTTTACACAGCAGACACCCTTTCCCGGAAAACTCTAGCTACACCCCTTAAGCAAGAGGAAGAGACGTTAGAGGCTGATGTACGAGCCTATGTCGACTCGATTGTAAAATACCTATCAGCAACAGAAGATCCACTAGAAGACTTCAGGTGCCAACAACAACAGGATGAAATCACAAGGCAACTCATCACTTATTGTTCTGAGGGTGGCCAGAAAATCCCCAGCTCCCTGGTCCACTTAAAGTGTTCTTACCTACTTATTTAGGCCCGTGGCTGCATGTGGAGCATAGGCCATCGACGACCCCTCCCCAACGCACTCTGTTCTGGGCTAATCTTGCTGCTCCTGTCCAGTTTGTACATTGCTGCGTAAGCTCTGCCTCAGTGTCTCGCCTCCAGCTGTCGCGAGGCCGGCCTCTCGTCCTCTTTCCCTGCGGGTTCCAGCTCAGAGCTTGGCGTGTGGTGCTGGATGCTGGCTTCCTGAGGGTATGTCCGATCCAGCCCCACTTCCTCTTCAGAATTTGTTTTGCTACTAGTTCCTGTCCCGCTCGTTCCCACAGCTCTTCATTTGGGGTCATCTCTGGCCATCGGATGTTGTAGATGCGCCGCAGACTGGTGTTGAAGAATGTCTGCATTGTCTTTGTTGTCCTCCAAGTTTCGCATTTGTAGAGCAAGACTGACTTCACATTGGAGTTGAAGATGCGAAGTTTGGTTCTTTTCCTGATCTCCTTGGACAACCAGATGTTCTTGAGCATGACAAAAGCTGCTGTGGCCTTGCAAATCCTGGCTGTGACATCTCTGTCCGTGCCCCCCTGTCGGTCAACTGCACTCCCAAGGTAGGTGAAGGAATTCCAATACCTGATAGGCTCTCCATAGACTATGACTGGTGTGTTGGCAGTGGTGTTAATCTTCATTAATCTTCAGCACTTGAAGTGTTCTGGCCTGGGAAAAATGACCTCACAGTTTAACATGGCCTACTGATGAAGGAAAACCGACTGGTTGTCCCCCTCTCTATGAGAATAGATGTTCTAGACAGGTTACATGATGCTCACCAAGGCATTACAAAATGCCTTGAGAGAGCCAAAACATCTGTATGGTGGCCTGGCCTGAGTCAATAACTCGAAGAAGTAGTCAAGAAGTGCCCCACCAGCATCAAGGAACTAGTAAATCCAGCAGAACCAGTCATCCTGTCCGAATTACCAGATCGGCCCTGGCACAAAGTCGCAGCTGACCTATCCGAGCTAAGAAGTCATCCCTACCTGCTTGTCATAGACTATTTTTCTCATTTTGTAGAGGTGGCAAAACTTTCACATAATACTTCGCTGATGTAATAGCACACCTTCAGTCTATGTTTGCAAGACATGGTATCCCTGAGCAATTCATCTCTGACAATGGGTCGCAATTTTCATCAACCTCATTGTCCAAAAGACTGGATTTCCTCGCATCCTTACTAGCCCCCTATACCCGCAAGCAAAAGGTGAGGTTCAACGCGCGGTTCAAACCGTGAAGAATCTACTTAAGAAAACCTCAAAACACTGATGGCATACAGTACACAGCCCTATCCCAGCAGCACAAAGATGCTTTCAAAGCACAGAAAGATGCCCAAGTTCCTTTTGTAGCACAAAGAAAGCATAGGTTGAGGATGAAACATCATTTGGAACCCTTTATGATAGTGTAATGAACATCAATAGGTATAATGAATATAAGGTGTAATGATGCATTATACATTGTGTGTCATCATCTTTTCTTTTCTTTGCCTTATGGACCGTCCCCAGACAAAGGACCTCTAAAAGCCCCAAAGAATGGAAGAAGATCTGCCTACAAAATAAAATCCCTGCCTTGTCCAGAAAGGCTTCCTCGCGTCAAACGCGGATTTGCCCAGATTTTACCACCTCATCAAGACCCACAAAGCAGGCCCCAATATTAAAATACGACCTATCGTATCCAACATCAATGGACCCACCCAATACATTTGATGGCTTCTTGCCAACACCCTTAAACCGATGATAAAAATGTCCCAACCCATTTAGAAAACAGTCTCGAACTCATTAGATGTATCCAAGCCAGCAATCTCACCACAAACAAAGCGTTACCACATCCATGCAGCCTCAATGTGGTATACACCATAATACCGATACAAGAAGCCACCATCAACATTACAGATAGAATCCAGGACCCAATACTCCACCTCTCCAAACAAGACATCTCAGACATCCTCCAAGTCATGCTAAACAATATGTACTTCTCCTTCAGAGATCAAGTTTTTTACCAAAGCGAAGGCCTACCCATGGGTTCTAGCATTTCAGGCATTCTGGCCATAATATTCATGGACAGACTAGAAACCATCACCCTCTCATCGCACCTAATGATAAGCCCTTACAAGAGATATGTTGACGACATTTATCTCCAAACAACTAATGAAGAAACAGCAGACCATTTCCGCCATATAATAAACAATGTACACCCTAATTTGAAATTCGAAATTGAAAAATCACAAACAACACCTAGGGGCCTGTCATTATCATTACTCGACTTCAAAGTCACCATATTCAAGGATGGCAACAGCATCCACCATCAATCAGCTATTCCCACCAAATCCAAACTCAACTTCATTCGCAACGAATGGAAACGCATCGAGGGCAGATGCTCCTCACATGTATCTGCAACATAACACCTAAACATATTCAACGACATCTTCTGCCTTAACGCTTATCCAGAGAACAGTATAGAGCAAACAAAACGCCCACAAAACCCTCAACGAAACCCTCACCATACCAACACAGAATGCTCATACCTTAAGATCCTGTACATTTCTGAACAACTCAATCGCAAGATCACTAACATTTTTAGAAAAGAAAACATCCCGTACGTATTGCCCACAAATCCTACATGCTAAGACAAGCCCTATCCCACACCCCCAAGGAGTGCAAATGCACTAGAGACAAATCCCCTATCTCTAACACTGGATTATGTTTACGGTGAAATGCAGTATACCAGCTCACATGTAACAGCTGCGATCAACAATGCATTGGTAGCACGACACGCTTCATCCACGACCACGTAAAAGAACATCTCAATAATGAAAACCTTCTATGAAAACTACATATCTTTTCCTGCCAGAACAAAAACTATAAAGGCTTTGACGTCAAGGTTATTATCAGCGAAAACGACCCCGCTAATCTACGACTTTATGAAGCATTTTACATTAGAAAGTGCAAGCCTACACTCAGTTCTCGGGAAGAATGTAGTGAATTTGCAGACCTTCTATTTCAGTATTTTATCTTATGGACCATTCTTTAGAACTTTTAGAGGTCCTTTGTCTGGGAACGGTCTATCATTGGAGCCTTGTGTTCCATTCACAGTTTATTTCTATAGCTTTCATACATAGTCACATCTTTTACACATTTCACCCTACGCTTTCTTTGCATATGTATGGCGCGCCCGGATTATTTTCTCATCCCTGATGATAATGTTTATAGGCGAAAGCTTGGAGTACACTACACTACCCTCCCCCCCCCGAAAAGAAAAAAAACCCTTCCACGTAGCGGCTTTCAGTGTTTTTCTAATAGGTTCTATTTTCTTTAATGGTATTCACCCTAATTTTTCTTTTCTTTTTTACTCCGTCTGCAAAAAGAGGGGATGCCACTGATATGTTGGTCTTGCCTTATTATTCTGATTTAAGTAACGCGAATCTAGATTATGTTTTAAAATAACTTTATTTATATATCTTGACCTATCTCAAGTTATATTGTACCATTTGTAGGTCCATAAAGCAAATTGGACTGTTGAACTTATTGCACCTACATACCAGAGCAAAAAAAAACCATTGCAACTAGTATAGTTAAAACAATTTAAAGTTGTTCCGCTTAGGGTTGAAAAAATTTTTAGGTTAGTCAATAAATCAAGTTCTTGGTACCTCTAAGGGGTTATGTTCAATTTTCTATTCTTTTTGGTTTTTTTTTGCTATGCAGTTGGTTTAAGGTTAAAGTACCGGATTATAGATCGGAAATTGTTGCGGGAAAATAACTAGGAAATTGCGCATAATCACTCGATAGCTACCCCTTCTCCATTGCCGCCACATTCTCTCGTCCAGGTGGGATTGAAGATCTTCTCTGCGCAGTCCCTTTCTCCTTTTCTGCCCCAGTTTCAATTGATTCTAAGCGGACTCCACCTCTTATGTGTGCACACCTGTTCGTGAATTCACAAAATTGTGCGCGTGCACAACAAGTCGGTGCCTGTTGACATTGGGCAAAAGTTGGAGTCTTCGTTATGCGGCCCAATCATCGCTGTGCATTTCTGTGCCTGGCAAAACGCATCTTTGAATGATGAGCAGAAGAGTTGCTGCATTCCTTCTGTCCACCACTTGGAAATAGCCTCTTGCGGGACTATTCGCACAAGAGATTCTACCAAACACCCACGAGTCATGAGCAGCCTTCCTTCCCCTGTTGTACTGAAAAGATACTAGAAATGTTATTCAAGACTTTTTTCTTATTAGGGCGACATTGCAAAAGGAAGCATAGTCAATCAGGCAGAGAAAAGCACCATAGCTTTCATTTTTTTATTTACTCTTATTAGTAAACTGTGAAATATATTTTTTGTGGGACTTTATCTTCTTCGACCGTAGATCTGCGACCCTATTAGCTGTCACACATGTGCGTAGTTTAGCTCTCATTGCAGTTTTGTGCGCGCGCACATCGCAAACGTCGTTTCTAGAGTATTCTCAGGAATTTAATTTGATAGACCATATTAGTTTTCTCGGTATTGGACTGGAACTAGCTGAGATGAAGGCTCGCACGGGAGAGTATCACTGAAAAAAAGATAAAGGTTATAGAATTTGCGCTAAACTTTCCTCTTCTGAGAAATGAGCTGGGATTCCGATACCCTTCAGTACCCCCTATTCGATTTTCGCGATTTTAAGTTCCCGCTCAAACAACATTCAATCAGGAACTGCATTCGATTTCAAAAAAATTTGAGAAGTACAATATGTTTTAAAACTTCGTGCCCCAGTTGTTCGAAGGCTGGTCAACCCTATCCACCGGATAAATTTCTATCCCGTGGATAAATGTTAACAAAATAAATCCCGCTATCCTTTGGATAAAGATCTATCCAGTGGATAGCGCCATTCACCTTTCGAGCAATCCGGACCAGATGCAAAGTAATACAGTTTAGAAGATGCACTCGTTTATTTTTGTATAACGTTTGCCTTTGCTTTGTGATTAAATTTACTTTCATCGCATTTCACCACAGCACCCGGGCCATCAAATGGTATTATTGAACGCGCCTGCTGGTCCAGAGAGCACACATCTTGTAGGCGTCTGCATATTTGCAACAACAAACTTGCATTCAAATTCAGGGTTCGCAAATCGGGTGGGAAAATTTTAATGGTTATAATTAGTTGGTAAAAGGACTCCCTCTCTGTCTGTAATCATTAATAGATAATTACTGAGGTTCGCAGCATTATACCCAATAATGCTGCGAACCGAAATAATTAACTATTATAATTATTGACCCTCATAAAATCCTATTGTTCTCTCTCTGCATTACATCGACGATTTCAGTCGCCCCTTCATATTGATGTTTTGGTACACCAACAATGCAACTGGCAAGCATTGTCCAGTAATAATACAAATTGCATAATCCTTTTTCATTCCCCAATTCAGCCATTGTTAACTACTTGCAAAGATGATATAATCATTGACTCTCATGAAATCCTACTATTTTCTCTCTCCAACAATGCAATTAGCACGTATTGTCTAGTAGTTATACAAATTACATAACCCTTTTCATTTCCCGGAATTTAGTCATTGTTAAATCCTTGTAAAGATTATGTAACTTTCCACATCTTTCAGGTGTGTGATTGAATTTCATGCAAACGTAATTTGCATTGTATATTAACGCAATGCACTTGGTTATTTGAGTTGTTTGTTGGAAGGCAAAGAGTTGCTACTGTTTTGAAGCTTGATGGAGGATTCTTCGGAAGACGAATCTGCCATTTTCATAACGCAGAGCCAGAGGTCACAAATTGTTATTTCTTACAAGTGAGAAAGACTGTCATTGTCAGATGTGCCCTAAATAAACTGTAAAATGTTTTCGTCTGTACGTCTCCTGGAATGGTACTTCTCATGGTGTATTCATTTACTTTTTAACTTCAGATCTTCATCATAAATTATGCGCGGACATTCGCGAATTTTCAAAAATTACTGAGTGGAAAAGTAACGAAGTAAATACCACAGTCATGCAGCAATATTAAAAATATTGCTGGAAGCAGGCTGCATTATTAAAAATATTGCAGTGCAGCCAGCCCACTGCAATATTGAACGTTTTAGCGCGTTTAGGATTACCCCTGATAATTTCCCTGCTACCAAAAAGGACCGCCACCGTTTTCCTCAGACAGTTGGACTTGACTGAATATGAATACTTGCTCAGGCTGAAATCGCCGATATAATGCTGAGAGAGAACAATAGGATTTTATGAGGGTCAGTAATTATTACTTTCTATCAACAAATCGGACTCCCGCCTAGCGATCGTCCGATTTTGTCTATCACTTGTATGATTACAGACCGTATTGGTACCGTAGTTTCATAAGAAAAAGTAAAAAAAATTCGTTTTAGGGCCGTATGTGTCGAAGTGATAGGGCCGGAAAAACGCATCGTAAAACTGGAAACACGCACGCCCCGCAAAATCGATGCGATTTAAAATTTCGGACATGAAAAATTTAGATTCTTACAACGTTTTATTTCTCTGATGAAAGTAAACATTTTGTTAGTGAATTTTGCTATCCTGCCGAGTCCGCTTGGAGTCAATTGAAACTGGAGCAGAAAAGGAGAAAGGGGCTGCGCAGAGAAGATCTTCAATCCCACCTGGACGAGAGAATGTGGCGGCAATGGAGAGGGGGCAGCTATCGAGTGACTATGCGCAATTTCCTTGCCACTTTCCCACTACAATTTTCAACCGATAATCCGGTACTTTAACCTTAAACCAACTGCATTGCAGAAAAAGAAACAACTAATTTTGGTTTCAATTTGTAGAACCCGCGAAACAGGCCATATGGCAAGGGGAAAAATTTTCACAATTACGTCACGCAATATATCAAGCTGGGTTTGTCCAGTTGATTTTGATGGTCGCAGGGAAATGTCGAGTTTGTCGCTCAAAAACGTTGTGGTCCACAAGAGCGTAACATCATTAGTGATGGAAACAAATCTGCGGAAAGGAGGGTTAGTTCATCGGGTTCCGTATACTAAATCTCGGGAGAAACTGCAAGAATTATTTCAGAGTGTATGCGTGTTGTTTTGTAAATATAAACACTGCAACCTATTTTAACTTGTTTTTGTGTCCTTTCAAGCGACGCAATATGTCTGTTATGACCAGAGCGCCAATTTATTCTTGAATTTTGATCTTCTCCACACTGTGCATAGTTCATGACCGGATATTTCAGCGTAAATTATCGAGAAGGCGCCTTCCGATCACCTTTGTCTACTTTGTAAGTCACGCAAGCGCGCAAGCGTTACGACCGATCACGTTTACGCAACGTTTTAGGACAACTCGGCATCTAATCTCCATTCAGTTGCTGTGAAAACCTAAAATCCTCAACGTAGAAGATAAACGAACGAAGTTTGAATTGTCAAATTGTTTAAAACCCCACCTCGGTATATACAATATAACTTAAAATAGGGCAAGACAGATAAATAAAGTTATTTTAAAACATAATCTAGATTCGTGTTTCATAAATCAGAATAATAAGGCAAGACCGACATATCAGCGGCATCCCCTCCATTTGCAGACGGAGTAAAAAAGAAAAGAAAAATTAGGGGGAATACCATTAAAGAAAATGGAAACTATTAGAAAAAACACTGAAAGCCGCTACGTGGAAGGGTTTTTTTTTTTTTTGGGGGGGGGGGGGGGCAGCCAGAAGCTACCTAACAGGACTTCGCTATATACCGAGGTGGGGTTTTAAAAAGATTCTTAAACCGAGCAGGGCCATGAACGGTATTCCTAGGTCGGTTAGTACCGTATACTTTATCGACAAACCGAGAAACGTTATGTAACAACACCAAACCGAGGTCACATAACGGCAACCCCTGCACAGTTTAAAAACCGAGGTCGGTTCGTGTATCCCAAGCTCGGTTAATACCGTGGACGTTACGTGGACATCAGCCGAGGACAGTTTACCGACAGTACATACATTACCCGAGGACGGATTTTTTCCTGAGGTCGGTTTTTCAGAACTGAGTTCGGTTGCCCAGAAGCAAAAACTGATTCGTCAGTTTTTCAGAACTGAGGTCGGTTGCCCAGAAACAAAAACTGATCCGTTACGTGGACATCAACCGAGGACAGTTTGCCGACAGTACATACACTACCCGAGGACGGATTTCTTCCCGAGGTCGGTTTTTTAGAACCTAGGTCGGTTGCCCAGAAACAAAAACTGATCCCAGATATCCTGCAGGAAGTTATCTTTTCAGCAAAACCTAAATAAATCTGCCGGCCAACTGTCGGTAGGCTGTTGGCCGACAGATTACACACAGTCGGCTGACAGATTACTAACAGTCAGCCGACATATTACCAGCAGCCGACTAGTCAGTCGACTGTCGGTGGGGGAGCTGTTCTTCACAATTACCCATTCCAGAACTAAAAGAATGAGACCAACTCGTGCAAATTATGGCTGTTTGGTCAATTGGTTCATTCTGTCCACTTCATTCATTTTGGTCATTTGGATTATCTTTGTTGATTGGATCATTGGTTTAATTAGACCATTTAGGTACTTTGTATCGGCTGGGCTATTTGTACTATTCATGCTGGTTGGAATATTCGAGCCAAATAGGTCATTTGCTACCTTTGGATTACTGGATACTAATTTGCATCACTTGACTCCTTTTTACCTGTTTGATAATTTGTGCCAAGTGGCTCCATTATGTTGATTGGGTCACTTGTTCCAGTTTTTCTCTTAAGCAGAAGTATCATACCACAGTTTGAGACATTTTAGGCGTGGGTTTAATTAAACTATTTGAGAATATCCACAATTGCACGCCTAATGATACTTTGGTATTTCATATGGTTGCATCATTTGTCTCACCACATGTACCATAAGACAAAATATGAGTAAATACCTTGTGATAACCAAAAAAATGTATTATTGTCCTTAATACCTGGACATCTAACGATAAACAACCAATGATAATGAATTAATACAAATTGTTGGGCTATGACCAAAGCATAAAGTATGATAAAGTAATTTTAGGACAAGAAAGTCAGATGTATTCATACTTCTTTCATTAAACAACCTCAATGGACACCTTAAATTTAAGGACCTGTAATCTGAAGATGTGCAATTAGACATTGGATGATAGAGGGGGTATACTACACACGTTGACTTATCAGACCTACAAAGTGAAAAATTAAGCTTTTAACCCTTTGAGCCCAACAGTCTACACCTACTGATAATGGGTTGATATTTTGGAAAGAAAGTCGAAGCTGGCCACTCATTGGACTAAAATTATACTGAAACAGTCAATGACCAAGGAGCAAGGTCTTACCCTATATGTATGTGCAAATTTAAGACCAGGGTATCAAATGAGAAGTTCCCAAAAATAGAAAAGAATATCTTTAAAGATGCGATTTAACATCAAGTGTACCAGCTACAACGACTCTCTCATTACCATTTGGAGTTTTCAGATCATAGCAGAGATCAGCTACAACACAAATGTTGTCAATCCTTGACACTAGCATGAATGGTGCAACGCATTGTAACAAAGTCTCTAGAAGATTGATTTACCACAACGCTATTGCATAAGCTGAAATGAAGAACATTTTACATGTTCAGTACACTGTACGTTGTATGAACAAGTAGACAGAAATAACCGGAGAAAATCATACCACCAAGAAACAGAATCCTACTTGAACAGCGTCAAAGAATTATTCAAGCCTTCGAAGATGTGAATAAAGATTATTTGACGGTTGCCGCTACTATCGGAGTGAACCGTTCAACAGCAAGAAGTATCGTTGCACGATACTTGCGAGAAGGAAGGATCGCGGAGAGACCACGAGGAGGAGCAAATCATGTTCGAGTAGATGATGAAATGAGGAATTGCCTGAATGACATTTTGAACGAAAATTGCCTGCTGACACTAGCATAGATAAATCAAGAATTGAAAAAGCGTCTTCCAGGAAAACCAACAATCCATGACCGTACAGTAGCAAGAACACTTGAAGGTATGTTGTATCGTGTGAAATTGGCAAGGCCACTCCCAGTTGAACGAAACCGCCCTGATGTCCTGCAAAAAAGAGTCGACTATGCCAACTAGTTCATGCGCCATGCTGTAGTGAATCATAGTATTTTCGTAGACGAGTGTGGGTACAATGTTTGGACGGCAAGAAGTCACGGACGAGCAAGGATGGGAGAGAGGGCATATCGACAAGTATGTGGTCAGCGAGGGAAATCTCGACCCAAATGAACATGTGATTTTCATTTATGACGGTGCACCAGCCCACAACAATCCTGCCATTCCTGGTCCTTATTCAGAGCTTAAAAAGCTACCACCATACAGCCCGTTTCTTAACATTGTAGAGCAAGCAATAAGTGCCTTAAAAGCAGCCATAAAAGCGGACATAAGCCGTCCAGAGCAGCAAGAACAGATGAACAACAGAGCAGAGGCAAGACGACAAGGAATCGCGTTAGGCAACTTCCGCACTCAATTTCTACTTCAGGCCCTGCAGAGAAACATAGGCACCATCACGGCTGCTAAATGTGGACAGTGGTACAGATTTATGCAAACGTACATTCCAAGGTGTTTAAATAATGAAGAAATTGAAAGATAGTTACAAAAAATTACATTACAGTACACTGTAATCGAACAATTTTGAAATTTCTTTTTCCCTAGTTGATTGTTATTACTACACACATGTTTGTCAATTCACGTTAATGATTGACCATATCGAATAAACGATTATATGAAGGTGCACTTGAATGTACGTCTCTATGCAAATTGTATTATTGAATGTCTCTAATACGCAATTGATTGTCATACTATGCAATTGATTTTCTATCGGTGTTAATGATCAACCATTACGCGAGACTGAAAGTATATTTGTTCTGTTTGATTGTTCAAAGGTGCAATTGTTCATCCGTTGATGCTATTGAATGTTAATACATATGGAAATAGCGTTATTGAAAGTTCGTTCGCGTTCATGAATTTCATGGAAGTGCTAACGAATGTATATTTGCCGTATAGTTTCAACTGTTGACGTTAATGAATGTACATTTTGCGTAAATGAACAGCAAAAGGTGTAATAAGTTTATATTATCCCAACCGTGATATGTGTAGAAATGCTACCAAATATATAAACTCGTGAGTTTAGTTCTAGATAAGATCATTACTTCGATTAGTGTACGTATGAATAAAAAACTTTTGCAGAACCGAGTAGTTAACATGGTGTCAGGATTTAACAAACCTAGCCAAGACTAACGTCAACAGCGATCACCGCCAGCTCTTCGAAAACATCAACCCTCTCAATCTACAATGGTTGCATTGGAGCATTTACCAGCGCCGAAAGGAAACTTCACGCCGGGCCCCGAATGTTACCAAACGTGCTTGGATTGGGTTAAGGAATGCGAACTTCTTTTGAATGTTCCGCTAGCTTCGAAGAGCAAAGCTGTGAAAGCAACTTATGTTCTCATTTGGGCAGGAAAAGGTGGAAGAACACACATTAAGTCACTGAATCTCACCATGGAAGAGAAGGGAGATCGAAGTGTGCTGTTAAAATGTTCGTGGAGTGGAGAAAGCCGAAATCCAATGCAGCTGCATCAAACTTCCGCCGCCTGGAGTAAAGTGATCTTAGCCTTGCAGAGTACATTGACAAAGCCACTATTCTGTGCGACCAGTGTGAATATCCTCCAAAAGCCCACGATCGACTACTTCGGAATGCAATAGTTATTGGACTACGCTCCAAAGAGGCCTATTACAAATGAATTGAAAAAGGTTCAGAATTGACGCTAGAAGAGGCAATAGAAATCGCTCAGAATCAGGATGCCACAGCACACCAAGTCGGTTACATGCGACCGGAATTCAAAGGCGAACTACTACAAATGGAAATTTATAAACTCCAAGGAAGCAGGCAATCAAGAGGCAGCTGGAACAGACAGCAGCCACAAAGACCAGCTTCCAATGATCAGAAACAAGGAAGGTCAAAGAAGGAAACTTGTTTCTACTGTGGAGCGAAACCGTCACATCCCAAAAGTGAGTGTCCTGCAAAGAGGGCAAAGTGCCTCAAGTGTGGGAAGTAAGGGCATTACGGTTCCGTGTGCAAATCAAAGAGTAAGGATGCACGTGTTAGTGAGTTACAAGTCCAGTCTACAACAGCTTCTGAGTGTGTGGACTGCGTACTGAATGAATACGAGCCAGGTTACTTCAACGCACCTATTCATCACCTCAAGAGAGTAACAGTGGAAAGTCTCAATCATTCAAAATCAGAACCTCTCATCCACCCGCTATGGCTCTGCCAGGAATCTTCATCACAAATCTTCCAGATTGACTGCGAGGTTGATACCGGAGCAAGTTGTAACATTCTGCCGTTGAACAAGGCTAAAGCACTCTTCGGAAACGACTTGACGTTGGGCAAACCAACTGTGAACCTCAAAGGCTACAATGACAGTCCAGTGGAAAACCTTGATTCCTGCATTGTGTACCTTTACCATGGTAACAAGATATTCAGAGTTTTGTGCGAAGTCCCAGACAGCAAAGGTCATATGATCCTAGGCAAAAAGCAAGCACTAATCATGGAATACGTCAACTTCCCTGAAGTCCAGAAACCTGCTGTCCAAGCTAAAACAGATGGGTCTATCAAAACACTCGTGGAAGAGCCCGCAAAAACCACTGATGGTTCAGTAATTCCAAGAGTTCAGAAATGCACTGATCCAGTGGTACCAGTGATCCAAAGGAGCACTAAAGAGAAGATAACTATTAATGGAAGGACACACTCATTGCCCACAACTAAGGATTACTTACTGCAGGAATATGTCGATGTGTTTCAAGGCATAGGAACTTTGCCAGGTGGACTTTAACGTATCCAGTTAAAGAAAGGCTACAAACCCGTTCAACACCCACCGTGCCAAGTTGAAGTCAGCCTAAAACCACTCTAAAAAGCAGAATTGGAGAGATTGACACAGCTTGGAGTCAGTAAAGAAGTAAGGGAGCACACTCAGTGGATTAACTCGATTGTTCCAGTTAAGAAACCAGATGGTTCCTTACGAGTATGTCTTGATCCAAAAGATCTCAACCGAGCGATAAAGAGGAATCAGTGGTACAGCAGGACAGTCGATGACATCTTACCGGAAATAGCAGATTCGAAGTATTTCAGCTTGTTGACGCGAAATCGGGGTATTGGCATGTCTCTCTTGACAGAGAAAGCAGTTTCCTGACAACTTTCAATACACCCTGGGGCAAGTAACGATGGCTACACCTACCCTTTGGGCTAGAGGTATCAGGGGATGTTTTTCAGGAAAGAATCGACAGAGTTCTGAAAAGTGTCCCCGTTGGAATCGTCGACGATATCCTTTGCCACGGCAACAAAGAAACTACCCATGACGTTGCAGTCATCACCCTGCTAGAAACAGCGAGTGTTAAAAATCTCACTTTCAATGCAAAAAAATTTGTGTTCAAGTTTCAAGATTGCGCATTCTTCAGAGAAAACCCTACCCCAGCAGGGTATGGGATGGACCCCAAAAAGGTGCAAGCCATCACAGAGCTGAAACCACCGGAGAACCTTGAAGATCTGCAAAGTTTCCTAGGACTGGTGAACTACCTAAACCGGTTCAGTCCAGCACTGGCAGATTTAACAGCACCGCTTAGAACGCTCTGTAAGAAGGACACTCTCTTTACCTGGGAAAGCTCACAACAAACAGCATTTGAGGCTATCAAGAAAGAGATTACAAGTGCACCAGTGTTGGCATATTTTGATAGGTCTAAAGCTAACACTATTCAGTCAGAAGCATCCAAGATGATAAGCCTGTGATCTACGCATCAAGAGCCCTCACTGAGACGGAACAATCTTACTCTAACATTGAACGAGAGCTGCTCAGTGTTATTTTTGCTCTTGAAAGATTTCATCATTATGTGTATGGATACACAGCGATGGTTCAAACAGATCACAAGCCATTGGTCAGCGTGTGAAAGAAATCCATAGTGTGCAACTCACCACGCCTTCAGAGGCTATTGCTGAGACTATCCCAGTATAACGTAAGCATTGAATACCTGAAAGGGAAGGATAACATCGTAGCTGACGCACTGTCCAGAGTGTCTCCTCAGCCAATACCTAAAGAAGGAGAAGAGGCGGAAGATTTTATCCCAGTTCACATGCTCACAGAGGAAATCCCCGCCGATTCTACGAGAGTTGGAGATTTCAGACGCGCAACTGTAGAAGACACTATTTCCGGCTTACTGATGCGAGTGGTAACAAATGGATGGCCTGAATTAAAGAAAGATTGCCACCCACTCCTTGTAGACTACTGGAGCTACAGAGAAGAAATCAGCACAGAGAATGGTCTACTCTTCAAAGGCCATCGACTCATAGTTCCTGAGAAATTGCGTAGCAGAGTCCTCCAACTATCCACGAGGGTCATTTTGGCTTTGAGAAGATGTAACTAAGAACCCGAGAAGTAGTATTCTGACATGGAATAACCTCAGATTTACTACAGACAGCACAGGGTTGTGAAGTGTGCCAGACGTTCTCGAGGAGCCAACAACGCGAGACACTGTTGCCCCATGAAGTTCCTCAAGGACCTTGGGAGAAGTTAGGAATTGATTTCTTCGAGTTTCAGTCTACTACCTACCTCCTGATAGCAGACTATTACAGTAGGTTTCCTGTGATCCGGAAAGTACGCAGCACCAACGCGAGCGCTACCACCGAGATTCTGAAGCAAGTGCTTAGCGAATATGGAGTGCCTCAAACCGTTATGACAGAAAACGGCCCTCCATTCTCGTCGAAGGAATTTGCATCCTTTGCAAACCAATACCCTCGTTACCCGCGGAGTAATGGTTTCATCGAACGTATGGTGCAGACGGTCAAGCAGTGTATGAGGAAATGTGCAGCCGCAGGACATGATCCAAGCTTAGCTACGATGATCTACAGAGCCACACCCTTTACTACCATCATACCGTCACCTGCAGAGCTATTGAATGGACGAAAGTGCAGAGCATTACTTCCAACCAAATCCCCTATCCAGAATTCTCATTACCAGGTTGTCCGAGAGCAAATGGTGAAAGACAAGAACAGAATGTGCGAACACTTCAACAAAACTGCAAGGGATCTACCTTCACTGCCACAGAATCAGAGAGTGTACGTACAAGTTCACAAGAGTTTCCAAGAGTGTACGTACAAGTTCACCCAATGTAACCAATGGATTCCAGCAACCGTTACCAAAACGCCGGTAGCGTCTCAACCGAGATCGTACAGTGTCGAAACTACTGAGGGAACCCAGTTAGTGAAGAATCGCAGCTTCATTCGTCCAGCACAAGAGATTGCTGCGATACCTGCCGAGAATATGAAGCGTGGCGATAGCAGTAGCAGCTAACGACTAAGACGTGTATTATAGAAACAATTTAATTAGTTTCAGCGTTTCAGTTAAGGCCTAAGTTTTTTTTAGTGGAGGGGAGATGTTGCATAATCAGCAACTCATTTGAGCTATAATTAATCCTATTTATTCTGCCATTCACATCTTGTCACGTTTTGTCGCAATATGAATACTTGTTAATAAGTGTATAATATTTAATACTTATATTGCGCTTTTTCTATAAAAATACTCAAAAGCGCATTACAATATTATTAAAAACTAAATTAAAACCAGTAAAATTACTCGGTAAAATTACAATATTACAATATTAACATTACAATATTAAAAAAATAAAAATAATAAAAGAAAATACATAAATAAATAAATAATCTAGCTAAAAGCCTTTTTAAATAAATATGTTTTAACAGAGCGTTTAAAAGAGTCGATTGATGTTTCCTGTCTAATTGGCAGAGGAAGACTGTTCCATAAAAAGGGGGCAGCCATCGATAACGCGCGATCTCCCAAGGTCTTCTTCGTTCTTAGCTGAGGTCTTTCTAACAATATACCATTATTGTTACGGCGTAGTTGGTAACGTGAGACCGGTAAGACAGAGACAAGATCCTTAAGATCCTTCACCGTGAAGAATCTTAAATGTAACAAGGAGAATCTTAAAATCTACGCGCAAGCGCACTGGTAGCCAGTGGAGTTCTCTTAGCAAAGGAGTAACGTGACAATACTTAGGTGCACAGTAAACCAATCGAGCACTGGCATTCATGACTCTTTGAAGTTTCTTAATTAGATACTCAGGAGCACCGTACAATAAACCATTACAGTAGTCAAGCCTGCTTGTGATGAACGCGTGAACAAGCCTCACGGTGGACTCACGAGACAAATACTTCCTAATGTGCCGGATATTGTACAAATAATAAAAGTCTTAGTCACATGAGTCGACATGTACAGATGAGAATCGAACCAGGTGCCCAAATTGCGCACTGAAGAAACAGGCGATACCTCAGCTTGGCCGATCTTGATCTTGTCAACGGACACCTTTGATAACTGTCGTTCCGTGCCAATGATCAGGAACTCAGTTTTATCTTCATTTAGCATTAACTTATCATCTCTCATCCAAGCGCGAAGGTCACGAATACAGTTCTCAATCGCAATCACAGCATCAGCCTCGCTGGTCTTATCAACGGGATTAAACGATATATATAGCTGTGTATCGTCCGCGTAGGTGTGAACGGATGGCAGATGAGATTTCATGATGTCAAACAGCGAACTCGCGTAGATGGTAAATAAGAGGGGGCCCAAACAAGAACCTTGTGGGACCCCGCAAGACAGATTAAATTTATCAGAGAGCGATCCGTTAACTGAGACCTGCTGCGTTCTTCCCGCCAAATAAGATTTAAAACCATGATAAAGCCTTATCCCGAAGGCCAAGCTTGGACTGCAGCCTGTGCAGAAGAATACCGTGATCTACGGTGTCAAACGCAGCGCTGAGATCTAACATAACAAGCAATGTGACGTGACCTTTGTCCATATTTAGCAGAAGATCGTTTTTAACTTTTAATAACGCCGTCTCGGTGCTGTGATTCTGCCGATATGCGCTTTGGAGGACAGGAAATAAGTTGTTGGCTGTCATATGATCTTGTAATTGGAGAGCCACGGACTTTTCCGTGATCTTTGATGTAACCTGCAAGTTGCTCACCGGTTGAAAATTTTTGTTAATAGGTTTGAGTCCTGCTTTCTTAAGCAAGGGGTGAACTAAAGCATTCTTCCAGTTCTCTGTAAAGACGCCAGACTCAAGAGACAAGTTGACAATTTTCCTAATAACAGGGAGCAGTTCATCCAAACAGAAGGACAGAATAGACGATGGTAGGGGATCAAAGGCGCACGACTTTGCACATGAGGCAGCAATTCTCCGTACACTCTCCTCAGACAGTGGAGAAAATTCAGAAAACTCACTACACGTTGAGGCTGATGTAGCAAGCGAAGTTGCGCCACTGGCATCCGCATCCAGCGCAGACCGAATAGCCGTGATTTTGTGGACAAAATACTCGCCCATCTCATTTGCTAGCATCCGAGCATCCGAATGAGGCGGCAGAGCCCTATCTACATGAAAATTAAAAAGGCGTTCACTGGCCCGAAAAAGCCTTCCCTGGTCAGAACTATTCTCATCAATATATTGTTTATAATAGGCCCGTCTAGACTCATTCATGACATGCAATGCAAAATTTCGTTTGGCTTTAAATACAGCGAGATCCGAATTAAGCCGACTAGCACGCCATTTCCTTTCAGCACGCCGTCTTTCACGTCTCGCCTTCACTATTTCATCATTAAACCATGGAGGACGTGACTGAGACTTCAGATGGCGAGCCCAGACTGGCGCATGTTTGTCCAATACTGACCTTAGAGTATTATTGTAACATTCCACAAGTTCATCAAGAGTATTAGGAGGGTCACGATATAAACTAGAATTACGAATATCTTCCAAAAACTGTTGCTTGTTAATTGCTATGAGTTTCCGGAACTATTGTCCCAACCGTAATATATGGAGAAATGCTACCAAATATATAAACTCGTGAGTTTAGTTCTAGATAAAATTATTACTTTGATTAGTGTGTGTATGAATAAAAAACTTTTGCAGAACCGAATAGTTAACAATAAGGTTTCAGAAGTTTAAGATAAATAAGAAAGTGTTTAAAAGGAAAACAAGAATCTTCTCCTAGCTTCGTGACACACATTCAACTTTGAATGATGGCAAACATACTTGAATGGGCAAACCAAAATAAAACCTTGGGTGTGGGTGGAGTTTATGCCAATGAACACAAGCCAGCAGGTATGGAAAGTCTATAGTTTCACCACTTGGGGATCAAATGGTCACAGTGGGTTGAAAGAAATGCTGTATGATTCTCTGAAAAAAGTTCATAGAAGAGAACTACCTAAAGCACTCACCACCATTACTTGGCTTTGTATTTTTGCATCCTATCATGCCATTTTTTTCCAACTATGCAAGCTGCAATAGCCTTTATTGTATATCAACAAAAAGCTAATATTTTCAACTTTCTTGGAATGGCGGCCAAATTTGTATGGTTCATTCTAGTTCCCTACCATATCGCCTGAGAGTCAGCTGCTTTGGAAATGAATCCCAATAAGGTGGAACCCAGAAGCCTTTCCAGACTTTTTTGGCGCCATTTTGAAAAAAAACCACCTACTCTTGTAACACAATACAGAAGGGGTGGTCTGGCCCCACATTGTTGATAAGATGCGAATTGGGATTTTGCGACTGGGCAACACATAATGGTCAGCAAACGGGGGTACCATGCTCAGCAAAACAGGCTTTGTTTTGCATTTGCTGTGGTAAAATAAAACTTTTCCATTTTTGCTTGCGTGGGGGCTGGCACTTATGGTTTTGTGGTGGGAATTTCAGTAGAGACTTCCAAGTAGTTCTCAGGAACTTGAAGTCCCTCATCAGGATTCTCTATCATTTCATCAAGGTCAGCTTTCATATTCATAGCAATCGTTTGTTTTCCAGAGTTATTCCACACTTAAGGTTTACATAAATTTTGTTGGGAAGCATATCTGTTGTATCCATTAATACTACTTGCATATTTAAAATGATTTTGGAAGGCATCCACCTAGACTGGCCTTTTTTCCATGGATGCAAAAACTTTTCATCAAATTTTTTTATCAATACTACAACCATATCTATCTCTTAAATCTCCAAAGGGCATATACATGTCTGACAACGAATGGCACACAGCATCTAGTTCTCTTTTTTCACTTAGTTATTTTAATTTACAAACTTTCATAGATAGCTGCCTAAACTGCATATGAAGCAAATTTTGTTTCCTCTTTCTGGCTGGTAGTTGTAATTAAGGTTTGAAATTGTTGGTATCAGTTCCTAGCAACTCGGTGACCCGGCATTTTTTTATTCATTATGTGTAATACTTTATACACTTTCATACATCACAAATTTAAAATATAAATTACTTAGAACACTGAGAAATAGTACAAATGAAGAGCCAGGAGGCTAAATAGCGGCTAAGTTTTCAAGTCAGCTTCCAGTTTGCTTAAGTTGCTTTAATAAAACGAATGAGGGAGAACAGAACTATACTTAAAGAGACTAGTAACCATGATAATGATAGGGTAGACATTAAGGCAAATGTTCAGAGTGTTGCTCAGAGAAATTGAAGATTTTAAGTTATATTAAGTCTAGAATGATTTTGTCATAAAGATTGGTTCCTGAATAGACAATTGTTTGTTTTCTAGAGCTATTGCACACTTAAGGTTTACAGAAGTTTTGTTGGGAAGCATATCTGGTGTTGTATTCATGAATACTACCGCATATTAAAAATGATTTTGGAAGGGATCCACTTAAGCAGGCCGTTGTGCTGTAGATGCAAAACCTTTGCCAATGCTAATCAAACAAACAAGGGAACCATTGGTGGTTTTATTGGTGGCCCTAAAGAAACATGGCAACCATGGCAGCACACCAAGAGACTGGCCATCGCAGAGAAAGTGGGAAAGTTGAAGAAAAGACGTAAAGATCTCATGGGCAAACAAAGAAGTCATATTACCAAAATTATTGCTCAAAACAAGTCAAGACAAGAATTTGTTCCTCCATCGCGGAAGTATGTCGATTTACTCAAGGCGGAGCCTCTACATAACACAAATAATGCTTGGCAGAACTGGTTTTCAGCTGCACTCTCTGTTGTAATGTAGTACACAAACCAGAGTCACCTCAAGGCAGCAACAACAGTCTCTGATCTTCCAGACAGTTCCCCTCTGCTTGCAGTTTTGAAGTGCCTGAAAGACAACGTCAAGTGTGGGAGATTCCACAATGCCTTTCTACAGTGGTTCAGTGAGAAGCAAAAGAAAGGTATGACATTTTCATATGGATTCACAGCGCTTGAATCAAAGTACTTTTGTTGACATTTTGCCACCTTCATACAGGAACTTCTGAAGATCAGCTCTCTTTCAAAGGGGTCAGTTAAGAAACTTTACACTTTGGCATTTGTTGCAGTCAAATTCAGAGATGCAGTTTCTATTTACTCAAGAGTCGAGGTGCGCATTGAGCAAGTGGTAAAGCTAAAGACCTCATGCCAACACTTTTTCTATGCCAACTGTTTGTTGCTTAATGTTGTCACTTCCACTGTGAGGACTGTTGGACGCGTAACTCTTATCACAGTAACAAGTTACATCTGAAGCTTGGCTATGGATTGGGCCTCAATTCAATGCAGGGTAGAAAGGCAAAGCATGTTAAGCTGGCTTAGTATGTAGAAAACAAATGCAATTCCAAAAATGGAAAGTAAATGGATTAAAACCAATGGAAATAATTAAACATACACCTTTGCCCCTGTTTGTTCAGTGCTGCAGGATGCTGCTCACATTCCAGCATCCATAATGAAATTTAGTGATAAACACTTCACTTGTTATATTAAATTTCAGTTCCAGGGGCTTTTCATTGGATACCAACACCTCACACCTCTCAAGGCATCTCTCATTCAAAGGTGCAATATGCCTTTTCAAAATATCAGCTCAGTCCACTTCAAAGCCATCTAGACCCATCCTCCTGAGTAAATACTTTGCTTTTCTTATATTCGCTATCAGACTATGAGTGTTTCTTTCCCTGCATCATTGGCCGAAGCTTCTACACTGTATGCTGTCTTGAGAAAAACCAAACAACTCAAGGGGCATATCCATGGAAAATTCTCCACACCAGTGGTTTGCAATTTTAGGCCTCATATGCAGACTACAAAATACTTTTCCATGCATTTTTCTAAAGGACATTGTGACCATCCCTCTTAAAGGTATTAATCTTTGTACATCAAAAATCTTCCTCCACAATGAGTGTATTTTCCATCCGATACAGCCATGGCATCTTCAAGCTCACTGAAAAATTTAAGGACCTGTCCTTTACCGCCACCACTCTCAGTGGTTTTCAATAGATCACATTTCCAGCATTGAAGAGGTTGTCAAAGGCTTTCAGAAAATTGCAAACAAGCTGCCATCTTGAATTTTACCCATTACCTGTCACACACCTCTTATGCAACATTGACAGGGTGGTCTGGCCCTTCTGTGTCAACCCCAGAGTACAGCTGCTTTTCTGGAGATAAAATGTTTAACAAAGACCTACTGATCACAAAAACCATTTATTTCACTTCTCCTTATAAAGTTTCCATACTTCTTCTCCTTGACTAGCAAATATTGAAGGTATTCTTGCCATATCAATTCCTTTATTGCTGCCACTTCTGACAATTAAAATGAAATCACATAACTGAAAATGATCTATAGGCCACATAGACATTTCCTATTTTTAAACATATAGTCATAGGTTTACTGACATAGTGAGCTCTACATGTCTACTGCAACTCTTAAAGTACCATAAGTATTTCCTCATCCAACTAGTGGGTGCCAACAATTTAATGAAAGAGTTATGCTTGTTTCCTTTTGCATGTATGTAACGTCACGTGATAGTTGTTATCTTATAGGATGCCAGATTTTACATGTGCTCGCGATCTTGTACTCGAGTCTTCAGTGAACCGACTTATGGATTAAAAGTATCGTTTGTTTATGTTTACAAGACCCGTTTGTTGCTGTACAAAGCCACAACGTTACAATGTACACCTTATGTTATCAGTTATGGTGCCTTAGTATTTATAATATGAGCCAGAGTGCATTCAGAGTGCATATCACTGCTAGTGATATGCCCACACATGGAATATTTGGAGGCCTAGGCCTGCCCACAATTGCTCAACAACATGAAAATTTTTGTGAGTGCACTCTTAACAATATTATTACTAACCATAAGCTAAGGAAACCTTTGCCTCCCATTTTTAGCATATGCTATGATCTAAGACATACACGTACTTTTATGACCTTGCACTGTAAGACAGATTTACTACTACTAGATCTATATGTTCTAGTAATGCAGATAAGTCCTTCACAACTGTCTTGCTGGACAATTCTATGATAAAACAAATGCAGGCACTGAGGTTAGGTAGGAAAGTCAGCCATCATGTGGTCCTTAAATATTGCAAGCTTGCGAAAACACTTTGATGAGCTGAGAGTTTTGCTTTCTGATAACACTCTTGATATATTATCTACTAATGAGACATTAGACTGATGATTCTGTCAGTGACAACGAGGTTTAAATTACCAGTTATGATATCATTCACCGCTATCATGAACATAACTGTCGATTTGGTGGGGGAGTTTGCATCTATGTTTCACCTAATACAAATTTCTCTCTACGGCCTGGTCTAAGTGATATATGCCTTGAAAACATATGCATCAAAGTTTGTAAACCTCAATCTAAACCCTTTCTTATTGCTACCTGGTATAGGCCTCCTAATTCATCAACTGAGATATTTTCTCACTTTGAATCCTTTGCTGACAAGCTTGACACGGAGAACGTTGAGTTTCATTTAATGGGTAACTTTAACTGTAATTTGGCTTCTCCACAACCTGATATCAATACAGTGTTGATAACCAATATTGTTAATATTTATAATCTTCACCAACTAATTGATAGTCCAACTTTCATTACTAACATATCTTCTACTCTGATCGATGTTATGTTTACAAATTGTCTTAATAATATTGTTTCTATCAGTGTATCCCATGTAGGCCAAAGTGACCACATTCCATAAGATCTCCATCAATTCATCAAAAGGCCATTCTACAATAACTTATGGAAAATTCAGCAATTTCAACTCTGCCAGATTTCACCATGATATTTCAACACAAGATTGGGACAGGGTAAACAATTATGATGACCCAATTATATCCAAATTCTTCCATTGATGTTGACACAACAGGAACTGCTTTGGATTGCTGTAAAGCCATTGAGAGTTATCTCTGTAACAAAAAGATGGCTGAACAGGCATGCACTAGTTCGTATATGATAAAACTGCTGTTTGTTCTGTTTCAAAACTTTTATAGTTAGCTTTTCATTAACTTTGATTTCTACTGTCAAAATAGCAAGGTTATAATGTGAATGAAATATTTAGGTTGTTGCCAGACTTGAAATTTGTGAGTGTGTTTTGAAAGATCTTCACATTATTGACAGATGCTTCCATGATATGATAATGAAGCATAGTCTTATGAAGCATTTTTGGTTTCCAGATGAATTTTCATCTTTTGTCATGGCTAATTCCTATAACTTGACATGCTCTGCATATAATCAAATCATCATGAGTGATGTGAAATGAAACTGTTTACATTCCAATACATACGCACTGATCAGAGCGCTGAATCAGAGGTTAAGTCAAGTGTTTCCTATTTGAAAAAGCTCAAACCATTAGAAATAACCTTAATTCTCAAACCATTTTTTTATTTTTAATACTCATGTTATGTTACTAATTATTTTTCTTAAATTCTTATTCTTACTTTACTATATCTTTTGAAGAACTTTTCCGGATCAGATCCTTTTGTTAAATATTCTTTTTGTTAAATATTTTTAGCACAATCTAAAATGACATGATGATCAATAAAGAATATCCTTCTGATCAGATGCAACCTCATTTCACTTTATAATTAACCTTTGTTTTGTTAGTGATACACACCAAGTAGAGTCGATAGATTTTCATCAACTTAGTTATACCCTGAAGCAAACACAAGAAATGTAACTTTTGTGATCTCCTCAGGTGAAACACTTGTGCAAAGTGAATAAGTAAAAGCAAAGGGAAAATTTTTAAGTTTTTCACCATGTTAATAAACTTTGGGGAGACACTCACAGACACTTAAGAAATTGGTTCTCGGTTATTGTGCAAATATCATAGTATCCTAGCAACAGTCTGATCGCACAGGCATTGTGATGGCCTATATATTTTATTACTTTAATCAAGATTCTCATGTTCATTACAAAGCCAAGAGCAAACAAAATTAAAGTCTGAAGTTGGAAACCAGTCAGAACAAACTGTCCACAGTCCAACAAAAACTGAACAGCGGCATAGAACAAAAATACATTATTCTATGATGATGTACTACTGCACATTTCAAATAACCCTTTATAGTTAAAAATAATTCACTTCACTGGCAAGCATTGTCATCAGCTGTAGATAGGGGTGAGGATCTTCACAACTTTATAAGGGTAATTCTATTAATATACTGATACAACCATGCATAGTCACAGTCTCCATACATCAAGAAATGGGCAGGGAAAAGATATCCTCAAAGTTACAATTTAGGGAAAATTTAACAAAAGAATTGTCATCAAGTGTTATGGTCCAGACCAAGAGAAGATTACTGAATGAACCAAGGAATTTTTATCATTTTCTTTACAATTGTAACTGTTTAAAAAACAGTGGATTCCAACTTGAAATAATTTTGTGCGAACAATGTGTACTTCTTTGACAGCTCCTATCAGAAAAACTTAAATTTCAATAATGGATTTTTGTCCAAAATTCAATAAATTTACATATGCCAAAGGATGCTTCTTAGGCACTGAATATACCCCTCATGGGAGATGGCAATTTTTCCAGCAGTTAGGCAGTCATGGGGCATAGAAACAGCTTAAATTATCTGAAGTCAAATTTTCCAAGCTTCTTTTAGTGGAGATTTTATTGAAGAACTGAGACCAAGAATTTCAAACCTTAAATACAACTTCCAGCCAGAAAAAGGAAACAAAAATTTGCTTCATATACAATTTAGGCAGCTATCTATTAGAGTTAGTATATTATAATAACAAAGTGAAAAAACTTTGTAAAAGTGGACAAAGAGAACTAGATGCTGCGTGCCATACATTTTCAGTCATGCATATGCCCCATGGAGATTTAATAGAAGGAAATGGTTATATATATAGTAATGATAAACAAATTTAATGAAAATTAGACACCAATACTTAAAGAAAAACACTGTCAGTACTATGTACAAAGATTTTAAATTGATACTTTTAACTATTTTTTATTCTACCTAAGAATTCTCTTTATTGGTCTTGATATCTTGATATTTACATGTCTGCAATGAAGATTATGTCATACCAAGGGGTTAGATTTGTCTTTGTAGAGATATTCTGGACTGAAGTCTGATTTTTCCTACTATAATTTTAGCTTTATTAATTTCTTACTTTCTGTAATGCGTAATGATATAGTCATACATGGATGACATACTTAAGTAGCACCTTGTGCAAAAATTTGCCACTCCCATGCTGATAAATACTAAGAAGTTCAACACATCTCCTTAGCCCTGCAGGGACTAGGTTTGTCTTCTTTTAAGAAACAGCTGCTAGTATACAACGCCACTCAGTTGTATAGTGCTATGAACAGCCTTGAACCTCAATATAACAATTTTTGCTCCCAAATACCGAAACACCCAAAGAGCGATCAAGTCCGATTCGATTATTCAACTAAAAGCATACCGATACCGCCAAGAAACAGTCATTTGATAGAAAGTTATTTAGAGAAAGTAGAAAGTGTCATCAAACGAATGAGTTGGAAAGCGTTTTTCTTCGACCGCAATAAGCAGGATAACAACGATGCAACAAATAACGATAATTTTGGTTTTAAATCAAGAAAGTGCCCATCGCAGAGCAGCGAACTAGACAAGTTTGAAGCAGATCTTCTTGACATGGTACACAACATAAAGTTTAGAAACGTCAACAACAAATTCCAGAAAAAACTCAACGAAGACATCAGCAAAATCAAGAAATCGACAAAAGCCTTCATTCCTGCAGACAAAACTTCAGACTTTTACAAGCTTGACAAGACGCAGCACGACAAACTCCTGAGGGACAGCATCACAACCACCTACATGAAAGCTAGCACCGACGCCGTCAACATCATTGACTCACAAGCACAATCTATCGCCCAAGAGCTCAACATTGACATCCGCACAGAACAAGTCGCAAAACAACAAGCTTATATTACCCTAAAAGACCACAAAGATAACTTGGCCAACCACCCTACATGCCGCCTCATAAATCCCGCAAAAAGTGAACTCGGAAAAAGTCAGTAAACAGTTAGTTATAGCTGCACAAACAACCTACAAACCATAATTAAGAAACATAACAGAAAAATCCTCGAGACAAGCAATACACTTCCACGGATAACAACTGTAACTGCAGGAAAAAAAACGACTGCCTCCTTTTAAGCGTCGTCTACAACGCCAACGTAACAACAGAAAGTGACACAACCGGAAAGAATTACATTGCACTAACAGAAGGAACTTTTAAATAACGTTACACGTAACACGAACTTTCTTTTCGGAACAGAAACTATTCAAACAGCACGGAACTATCAAAGTATATCTGGACACTCAAAGATAACAACACCAGTTTTACAATTACCTGGAGTATTTTAGCGACCGCCCCAGCCTACAGCAACAAAAGCAAGCGGTGCCACTTGTGCCTCACAGAGAAACTTTGTTTAGTTAGAGCTAAGAAGCCGTCTTTATTAAACAAAAGAACAGAACTCATTTCTAAACGCCGCCGCGAGAGTAAGTTTTACTTAGCAAATTTCAAAAGCCGCCAACAATAGCTCTATAGAATCTTTATTTCACACGTAGATTAGATCATCACACTAGTGAATTAATCAGCTACTCATCTAACTTGTACATAAGGAGGTATGTTATTCATTGAATAAAGTTCTGTCTGACGAGCGCTTAGGCGCGAAACTCAGTCACAGAGAATCGATGCGTCCTCTTTAATTCTTTAACTTATATATATATATATATATACACATATATTTATATAATATATTATAGGCATATCCACACCTATTATGCAAATCTGCATCATGGGCGTCATGGTAAATTTTAATGCTTTGTTCAATTGTTACACAGTAACACTTTGTTTCTGTGGCGTCATGAGGACACAATCTCATTATGTTTATTGAGTGATAATAATTCAGGTTGGCAGATGATAAATAATTTTTCTTTGAGGCAGAGGTTGCATCTTTTGCTTGTGCTGTCTTAGGGCGACCTTGATGAAAGGATATGCCATAAAATAAAGTGGTCAATGTTATTTTCTTTAAGGGTCTAGATATGTTTGTTGAGTTTGGTAGGATTTCCGTGTTTTGTGTGTCGGAATGATGCGATGTGGTTTCTGAATCTAGTCTTGAAGTCGTTTTCTGTACGTCCCATGTATGTTTAAGTGGTGCTATTGTCCTTACATGTGACGGTGGCTAGGTAGATTAGTGATGACTGGAGGCAGTTTCCGTTAAGTGGGCATGTGTTCTTCTGTCGGCGGCCGCAGTTTTGGTGTCTTTTGTGTGGGTGTTATCTGCGGTGTCATTGATGTGTTTGGATGAATTTAAAATGCATTTATTGTGGTTGTTGATGATCTGTTTAGTGTTATCCATGCAGCTGTAACTGATTTTGATTGTGTTACGATTAAAGATTCTTCTAAGTTTGTGGTCTGTCAGGAAGTGCTTTTGTCTACCAGGGTAAAGAATCTGTGTCCGATACTGGTGCTGACATTTTTGCTAAATGGGGGGTTGTACCAGAGTATGTTGTTCCGTTGTCTGTTTTTTTATTTTTTAGTTGTAGGTTGTTCGTAGTGTAGAATGTACCGGTATCTGCATTCTTCGAGTGCTTAATGATATGAAGCCGCCCCTCCATATCAAAAAGCATTCGTCGAGTGCTTTCTGATGTGGAGGGGCGGCTCCATATCAAAAAGCACTCGACAAATGCGGATACCTGTCCACTCTTCATTACGAACCACCCACAACTAACAAAAGAAAAGACAGACAACAGAACAACATACTCAGGTACAACCCCCCAATCAGCAAAAATTTCAGCACCAATATTGGACACAGACTCCTTGCCCTAGTGGTAAGCACTTCCCGAAAGACCACATTGCAACACAATCAAAATCTGCTACAGCTGCATGAATAACACTAAAAAGACTATCGCCAACCAAGAACAAACGCATTTTAAATTCATCCGAACATATCGATGACACCGCAAATAACACCCACACAAAAGACTCCAAAACTTGCAGCTGCCGACAGAAGAACACATGCCCACTTAACGGAAACTGCCTCAGTTCATCACTAATCTACCAAGCCACCGTCACATGTAAGGACAATAGCACCACTGAAACATACATGGGACGTACAAAAAACGACTTCAAGACTAGATTCAGAAACCACACCGCATCATTCCGACACACAAAACACGGAAATCCTACCAAACTCAACAAACATATCTAGACCCTTAAAGAAAATAACATTGACCACTTTATTTTATGGCATATCCTTTCATCAAGGTCGCCCTAAGACAGCACAAGTAAAAGATGCAACCTCTGCCTCAAAGAAAAATTATTTATCATCTGCCAACCTTTATTATCATCGTTGAATAAACATATGAACTCGTGTCCTCATACCACCACAAAAACAAAGCATTACTGCGTAACAATTGAACAAAGCATTGAAATTTACCATCACGCCTTTATGCAAGTTTGTAAATGATATAAATGATGGTTATGAATATTCTTAACAATAAAATCCCCTGATGAGTAAGTAATCACGAAATAGGCTTGTAGGGATGAAAGTATAGTCTCTGTTTTTTTCCCTATCTCTATACATATCACGCTCTACCTCTACGTATCAAGCACTTTACAACAGAAATATCAAAACACAGACTTCCTACATCTATATCTATGTATAATTTTATGCGAGGCACATGTCTTGATAGGGAGCTCATGAGATAGATATCTGGAAAGCTTCAATCAACCGGACAACTAACTTGCCAAGAATTTTCTCTTGTGGTAGGGATTGTCCTATGAGATGACTAGTAAAAAGTCCTAAACCATTATAGAAAGAAGAGAAAGGCAAACTAGAGAAACATTCCCGGTGAGAAAAGTTGTTAATGCAGACTCCTTAATTAAAAATACACCTTGGACACTACTCCACCAACAAGGAATTGTTAGTGGTCTTCTGCAGGTAATTTTGACTCCTGTGGAAATTGCACTTTTCCAGTCATTGCTCCCTCACTCTGGAAAAATTTACCAAACCAACTAAGAAGTGTAGCATGCCTAAGTTCCCTTAAGAGTAAAGTTAAGACCTTTTCATTTAGTCATTCCTTTTAACTTTTGAACACCTAAGATTTGTTCCTTAGTTAACAAATATTAAACTTATAATGTAATTTACATATGTATTAGCAACTTTCATAGGTGCTTTTGGTCAATTAGTACAAATAACAATTATCATTACTATTATCATCATTATTACTATGATTATGCAACCCCTGATACACCAATAAGGTCATCTTTCTTTGAATCTGACATTGATTGACCAATCAGGGAGTCTAGATCCAAACTGGCTTTATCAGACTCTTGATCAGAAAGCTCAGATGAAAAGAGATTTTAAAGGACAAGGATATAAGCAAATAGATCTAAACCAGTTTTCCTCGACTATCTATATCATTTAAGATGTGGTCAACTTCAATTGTTCTGAATGGTTCTCAGAAAAATGTTTCAACTTTGTTGTACAGTTTCTGTTTGACTGTGTGTATAACACAGTAAGTACGTAGTTGTTAATTTATTGTTTGGCAATGTTTGCTCTACTCTAAATGACTAGTAATTCAATCATATTTTTTTGCTTTCAACTTGTTCTGTATATTTAATGCACAGTGATTTTCTTGAGGCAAGTGTTTTTCACATGAAAAAGCCAGTTGGAGGGTGTGGCCACCTTAGACAAACAAATAAAGCAGATTCAGAGATGCCATGATCTAGCCATTACATAGAATGTTCTGTTAACCGCAAATCCATCAGATAGTGAGATAAATGTAGCTGTTTACACCATGAAAAAGAACTTAATAGCCATCTTACACCACTCTATCCAAGCTGGAGATTCAGGAAAGCAACACAGATTTGGTCCCTCTGACAAGAACTCCTGGTTTGACTGGCAACAAGAACGTTGACCAATAAAAGGGATGACTGCTTGCCCCAGGTTTTTGTGGAATTGTTGCACTCTACCCTCATAATGTTAAGTTACACAGAACTGAAATGAGTGCATCAATTCTCTGGTTTGGATTCAGTGCCCAAAGCATAAATGTCGTGATGTAAAAGTAATTCCCTGTGCTGTGGCTTCTGCAGTATTACAATTTTATCATGGAACTGTTAGCTGCCCTGCACAAGCGTAGATTTTTACAGCATGTTGTAATTCCATATAATTTTATCCGTAATTTAGTATATACTCTCCTGATAACTATTACAATTAGCTTTTATTATCATTAATTGCAAATTTACTCAGAATAGACTTCCAGGGGAGGAAGAAACCACTCCATGGTTACTGTTACGATATTCAGTTGATTGCGTCAGAGCTTTGTATTCCCTTATTTGGTAATAAAGTTTAGTTGATAAAAAGCACATGGTGACTGCTGTCTTACACCTTGGTGTCAGAAGTGAAAATGCTGAATTTAACCTGACCTAAACCGCACTTTAGCAGCAAAATCTTGTCACCGAGCAAAGGAAACACTCCGAAGTAGTCGTCGTTGGTTTCAGCGGATCGATTGCCGAATCAACCGCCTAAAAAAAACAAAAATACTGAACACAACTTGTCGGATAGCGAGGAAACCGAGCACCTGGCATCAAGCACCGTGAACGCTCCTACACCTGGGATAAGCACACAACCTGCTGTAGTTTCAGCTTTGTTTGTTCCATCTAATTTCCCTGTGCCTGCTACAATGGTCTGCAAAGGAAACCTTGTGAGTAACTGGGAATTTTTTTCGTCAACAATGGCAGGACAAACAAGATTCAAAAATAAGATTAGCATCTTTTTGCTCCGTGATGGGAAAAAAAACTGTTTAACATTTCTTAAACTCAACATTTCTGCTGAAGAGAGGAACAATGTGCAAGCATGCATGACTGCGTTGGAAAATTAATTCAAACCAAAACTCAACGTTGTTTACGAGCGGTATTTTTTCAATTCATGTGAGCAAAATTCAGGAAAGTCCGTTGACAGCTTCATCACTCGTCTCCTAAAATATGTGTCGTCGTGTGAATTTAGACAAATTAATGATGAGTTAACCTGCGGTAGATTACTCATCGGCCTCCTAGACAAAAGCACAAAAGGAAACTTCTGCGAGAGAAATCCCTCACACTCAATAAAGCTCTCGACATTGCCCACTGTGATGAAATTACCAGTCTGCAGATGGTGTCCATGAAAACCAACAGTGGACCAACTAAGGAGGAAATAAATGCAATTGAGAAAGGAAAAGGTAAGGATTTCAGGAAACAGTCAAGTGGCAAAGACAGAAAAGGAAAGAAGGGAGAGGAAACTCCAAAGAAGAAAAAACATTCTGGAAATGAAAAGTGCAAGTTATGTGGTAGCTCAAACTGCTTGATAATTCCATGATGAATCCCCTGGGCGTAGTCAATCTTAGAGTCACATACGGTTCACAAACTCAAGTTCTCAAGTCTCAAGTAGTCAGTGGTTCAAACAAACCCTTATTATCTGCACAAACCTGCCAAAAGTTGGGACTCTCAAGTTAAGATCCCAAGCCGAAGTTCTAGGCCTACATGAGAAGTATATTCCTCTAACTACACAGTATACTGCAAGATTACAGAGATGTCTTTAAGGGACTCAAACACATCAGTTACAGTAGCTTCGCAGTTGACCCAACAGCAGTGCCGGTTCAGCCCACTTCAAGGCGGATACCAGTAGCCCTAAGAAACGACATAAAAGCTAAGCTTGCCGATTTAGAAACAAAAGGGAGAATTAAGTAGGGAACAGCGCCAACAAAGTCGATCAGTAACATGGTGGTGGTGGCCAAATCTGGAAAAACTGGGGTCTAGACCCTCCAGAGCCTGACAAAGTCATCCAGGGTCCAAGGTATCAAATGTCTACTCTTGAAGAATTGTTGCCAAAACTATGCAAGGCCAAAGTATTTAGTACGCTAGATGCTAAAGACGGTTTCTATCAAATCAGCCTCGATGAAGCCAGCAGCAAATTGAAAATGTTCTGGACCCCTTTCGGTCACTATCATTATCTCAGAATTCCCTTCAGAACCAGTCTAGTTCCCAAAGAGTTTGAGAGAAACCTTCCAGAGAAGCTAACAGACCTAGGAGTTGAAGAGAGAAGATTATCATAGAGTCTGATCATAAACCACTGCAAGCGATATTTAAGAAGTCAGTATTAGCTACTCCCTTGAGACTTCAGCCGATGTTACTCTTTGCAGACCACCTCTCTAGAGCCTTCCTTCCCAACCAAGAAGAACAGGGTGAAAAATTTCAAGTGTTTGGACTGGAAATCCAAGCCTTTAACCCATTTGATGCACTGTCAGTGTCAAGAGAAAGGCTTGCGCAGCTACAAAAACAACTGAGCAAGAACCAGTGCTGCAAACTCTGAAAACCACAGTATTAGTAGGATGGCCAGAACAGAAACGAGATGCCTATTCAAATCGGAGAAGACTGAACCCGCAGATAAGACATTTCCTTACACAATGACATACTGTTTAAGAGCCAACGCATCATCATCCCGAGGGCACTTAGACCAGAAATCATCTCCAGAAGCCATACAAGTCACCTTGGCGTTGAAGCATGCTTAAGAAAAGCTCGAGATGATGTTTTTTGGCCCAGAATGAACGGTGAGATAAAAGAAGCAATTCCAAAGTGTTCTGTGTGTGCAGAGTCTCGAGCGAATAACCCCAAAGAACCAATGCAGACACCAAAAGTTCCAGATCGTCCCTGGAGGAGACTTGCAGTTGACATGTTCCCCTTTCGCAAGAAATATTACATAGTCCTAGAAGATTATTGTTCAGACTTTGTGGAAGTCCAAGAGCTCAGTGACACGACCTCACCAGCCATCATTCAGTTTCTGAAGGAACAATTCAGCTGACACAGAATCCCTGACATTCTCATTTCAGAAAATGTCCCACAATTAACAAGCCATCAATTCAGGAAGTTAACCACAGAGTGGGAGTTCAAACATGTGACATCTCCCCATCATCACAAGTCAAATGGGAAAGCAGGATCTGCAGTGAAAGTTACCAAGAGTCTGTTCAAGAAAGCGTTCCGAGATGAGAAAGATCCTTGGCTAGCTTTACTTGAATATAGAAACACACCTGTGGAAATCACAGGATCTAGCCCAGCACAGAGACTCATGTCTCAAAGAACGAAGACGCTCATCCCAACAGCCTCAACTCTACTTCAACTCCGTGTCGTGGAAGGTGTGGAAGATAAAATCATGCTGAAAAGGCAGAAAGTAAAGAGTTATCATGACCAAACAGCAAAGCCTTTGCCGCCACTTGAAGTCGGTCAAGAGGCCAGAGTAACACCACTACAGAGAGGCAAGAGCTGGCAAGCAGGAACTCTTGTCAAGCAACTGTCCGACAGGTCTTACCTGGTGAAGACTGGTAGTGAAACCATTCGTCGCAACAGGCAGTTTCTCAAACCACAGGAACAGTCAGCAGCAAAAGTTGGTATGGAAACTTCACACAAAGTTGCAAAGCCTGTTGGAGTACCTGTTCCCGCAGTGTCTATCACAAAAAAAGTCAGCCCGCATGTACCGGATCCTGCACCTGATCCCGTAACCAATCATTTACCTGATCCTGTACCTGATCTTGTGTCGGACTCTGTACCCATGAAGTGTACACGTACCAGGATAATTAAGCCACCTCTCAAGTTCAAGGACTTTATTTGAACTTACTTTTATTTTTTTCATTTCTCATTTTTTTTTCAAAAAGGAAAAGAGAAGATGTTATGATATTTAGTTGATTGCGTCAGAGCTTTGTATTCCCTTATTTGGCAATAAAGTTTAGTTGGTAAAATGCACACGGTGACCGCTGTCTTGCATCAGTTACTCTGGGAGACTGGAAAGACACAAAGGCAAAGAAGGTTCAAGCTAACCAACAAGCAAAGCATTTCTAATTCAGGCCAAACATGCAGATGAGAAGTTAATGCACCCACCCAATATCCCTCCTACTTGAAGACTTGACGCTATTAAGGAACAAATGGTAGAACTTGAAGACATTTAGTAATACCATAAACTCGTCTGAAAGCGGCAATCCCTTCCGCCACACTTACAGCTTCGTACATATCTTTGCCTGGTGATCCTTTTTATTCTTTACATTCCCCTTTGGGAGAACCCTCGTGTGTCTGCTTCAAATGCAAAGGTTAATGCTTCCACTCAAGCACCAACCAAAGTACAAAACAAGGAAAACTCGAACCTTCCAAAGACTGCTCACAAGAATTGATCGATACAAAATTAATGTTCTTTTAAACCATCTGTGTATGGAAAAAACAATTCCTAGTTTTAACTAGTCATAAACGATTTTCAATGAGTAAATATCAGTTTTACATAAACTAAGTCTTAAGTAAATTTGATACTAATAAACAAGGATTTTATAATGCAAATTTTATCATATATAGTAGTTTTTATGGACCATGCACATAATATTAAATTTTTTCCAAAAATTACTTTAAATTTTGTGCAATTTAGCTTACTAGCTGCATTATGATATTGTGTGCATCTTTTTCCTGATAAATCCATTAAATTTATCAAATATTTATCCAGCTAAGAACTCTGCCAAAGTTAATCCAACAACAAAGACAAGGACACCATGAGCGACACGCATGCCCCAGCCTTGAAATCAACAATTGAATAATTCCGCCAGAATTTCCAAGATCAAAGTGCCAAATTCATGATGGCATTAAGTAGCTGTGGTTCTGGCCACCGCAGAAAATGCTGAAAGGCTGGGCAAGAAAAGCTTGTTTAAGTCTTCCAAAAGGGCGAGGAAAGAGAGGGCAAATGCCATAAATTTATCTTGCAAATAAGAATGTCCAGACATGGATTTAAGTAAAATTTAAGGCAGGCTATCCAGGGATACTATGACTCTATGTTCACAGTGCATTTGTTGTCTTTGGAATATTGCATATTGCGACCTTGAAAGGTCATTCACTTAAAAGTTTGTCGTTCCAGCTTGAGGTGTTTGAAATCTTAATTACAAACTCCATTTCCTTTGTTGCCGATTTCTAATACCCCAGTCTTTAAAGTGTTAATTTATCTGTGAAAATGAAAGTTTCAGCAAAAAGAAAAGGCAGTTTCATCTATAAGATGTCATCTGAAGCAAATACTTGTGCAGTCATTTTTAATTCTTGTTTACTCATTTCAAACCATGTGACCACATGGCTAAAAAGGTTTATTTGCTTAGAAAACTCAGAACTCATAGTCTAATTGTTAGACAGGCTATCACACAACTTTGAAAACCAGTGAACTTTAGCACACTTATGCAACCACTGATACAGTGTACCTTCAAAGTAGACCTATGGAGCAGAATAACTGTAACCATGCAATTTCATCTTAGCCAAGACACACGAAAGCAGCGTGGACCTATTTGTTTTGTAGAAGGCAAAATCAGGGAACATTACTTTGCACTCATTAAGAAGCAATTGATTTGACTATTTAAAAAAAACTCTAAAACTTGTTTAATTGGTGACAAAAAAAGAAGATAAAGTGTGTGGCCTTACACCAAAATGGTCACGTTTCATAAAAATGCAGATGCCTCTCATACAGAGTGCATCACTGCAGTGTGAGAGCAAATCTACTTGTATCTCCCCTATGAAATGTGGTCTTTAACTTCTGAAAAGCTAGTGATAACCATTAAGATCATGGCAACATGCTCCTGACCCATCTTTAAGAATGTTCTATTCTTTCACAAAAGCGAGCTCAGTACCTGTTCAACTCGATACTCTGTTGTATACTTCGTTTAAGGGGTCATGCCGGTATAGTTCTCAGACCTCTCGCATCATTAAAACCTTGTAATTCAAGGGTTATGGGCGTGATTGAGACTCTGACGACTACTTTCCAAAGGATGTAGATGTCAAATCAGGGGAAGATAACCGGTTGATCACAAGCTGCTTTTAACTAGGCTCTCCGGACGTTTCGGAATAAAAGGAAAAGTGCTGAATTGGCTGAAGTCCTACCACCATGGTACGACTCTTCTAAAATATTTTTAATTTATTTTTAACAATTATTATTACTATTTTATTTTTCTTAGCAATAGATATGGACCTAGCAAGAGAATCATATGTTTTTAATAGTGCTTAAATATGTATTCTTAAATTATGTATTTACATATTTGTTCATCATAAATAGGTTAGATTTACTTTTCTATTTCTTTTTTTATTGTAAAGTGCCATTGGGCTATATGGAAATGGCTCTATAAATTTTGTTATTATTATTGTTATCATTATTATTATTGTTATTATTATAATGATTTCAGTTATAAATAATGCTGATTAGAGGGCCTGTTCCCACTCCGTACACCATTGTTCTACATTCTTTACGGCTGACATTTCGCAAGCGAAGAATGGTGAGCTCCTTATTGTTGTTTATTTCACGCGCTTGAGATGTACTCATACTCCTTGTCTTTCCACATGACCACATTTGCGCTTTTCTTATCGTATGAAAATCCTATCAATTGTAGTTTCCATCGTATTTTAATAACAGAAATACATCATTTGTAATAAAGTTCAAACCCTTTCCTGAGCTAACCGAAAATACTATCCAACAGTTCCAAATCCCCAAACCGTATAATATCCTTATGAGGAAGTGGCATTTATTACAGCAACAACCACTGCTAAGAGAAATCCTCAAAGAACCGATAATATCGTACAGAAAGAAGTGTTCACTCAGACATACTCGCGAGAGAAAAATTATAACGAGGGCGAGAAAACCGAATATACCATGGCGTTTCGTGTAGACATTAGTAGCTAATACAGAGAAAAATCGACGTACTACGGAATCAGTTAGGCCTGACAGCCTCAATTTACGCTCATTAAGCATTAATCAAGCCCGTTTTTAAAGCAAAGAAATACTTTTTATGAACTCGCCTATACCCGTCCCAAACCCTATCCCGCCTTCGAATCGAAGTATGTCCCGGTCTCGCTTCCTATCTTCATCCTGCATCTCGCCTTTAAAGAATCTCGTAATTTAAGCCTCAGCCTACGTCCTGCCAAACCTATGTTGGACCCTCTCTACCGCTTTCATTCAGTATACGGTATTCACTGTTGGATTTAATACACTGAGCACGCAAGAAATCTGTGGGGAGCACGTTAAAGTTGTTAAAAATGTTTTGATTACCTTTATAACTAAGATGCAGTCCTCTCTTATTTAGGCCATTCTCTGTGATCTTTAGACGCTGGATAACTTTCCATCTATTCTGACGGCAGCAGCTCTTTAGATGTTTATTAGCATCTTTCACTGTTCCATTGAATCCATCCCTTGTAGAAGTAAGCTTAGATATAGCGAAGTTGGCGTCGGATGAATTTTCGATTTGTCCACGATCGATTCAGCATTTTGGAACAGTTTTTATGTTTAATGTTATTGGAGCCGACATAGAGAACGACTTGGTCCGGCGAATGCTCCAGGTTAGCTTTGAGGTGTTTCCTTCATAGCTTTTATGGTGGCCTTACAGAATAATTTGACCACTGCTCGGTGGCCAACGGTTTTCCTAGCTTTCTACAACACACATTTGTCTTTATTAAGGAACCTCCAATTGATAGGGTTGTACATCAGAGTTGTAGCCATAAATGCTCCTTACATGTCCAACTTCTCTTCCAAAATGGCTAAACGAAACCAAGTGAAGTAATAAATATCTAATCGTTGCAAGAAATGGATTACAAGTTATAGTTGTCACAATTCAAGGTAAAGAAATTAACAAACGAGAAAATAAAAACAAAGGAAAACAAAAGACACTTACAAACATCGTACGAGATCTGAGTCAACTGCCAAATTAAACAGACGATGTAAAGCGACGTAAAGCGGCGTAAAGCGATCGATAGGGACGGTATAAACAGTTAATCGGTTCAAATAGTTAAACGGTTGATCCGAATGAATGAAATCCGCGGTGAAGAGCTAATACAAGCGACATAAACAAAAGGAAATTATTCAGGAAAGAGTAACAGAATTTTGATGAAAGTTATGCGCACACAACAAAAGGCCTGAATAAAATGTGACAAAAAAAGAGTACGAATTTGTAATCAATCGAACTTTTGGCAGCAACAGTAATGGAACTATCGGAGACCTTAACATCGGATTGTGCCCCATTCTCATTGTTCCTTTGTTTTTGTGTTTTAAATCTTTTTCTTTTCCTTGCTAACAACTTGCCATTCGTTGCGCATTTGTATTGTCAGAGGGTATTTTTGACTCCTCGTCATCAACTGGATCTGTTCTACTACCTTTAGAGGTGTTTCAGCAGTTCCGTCGGTCGTGCTGGATGGGACAGTCCCGTTGACTTTGTTGGCCGAGGCGGCCAATTTGGTCGTCTTAGTCGAGGTAGTCTGGTCAAATGGCCAATTTGGCGGGAGAGGCAGGATAATGGTCGAGCTAACTGCTGCCATCTTTAAAATGGTGAAGTAGGCATAGTGACTCATGTGCATGTGACTGAGAGGAGCCAGGGTGAATAATGTTTTTTTTTTTTCAGTCGGGTTGATTTGTGGTGGTCGCCCAGTGCATTGACATACAGCTGATTCTGTTGGATGTGGTCACCATGTTGTGTATCAAGTTCGACCTTCTTCTCTGGGAAAGTCAATATTTGGCCTCACATTTGAGAGAGTCTGGCGCTAAAAACCTTACAAAATGAAACCGAGCTGAATTTCATTTATTTTACAAGTGTTTATTTGAATGTCTTAAATTATTTTTTTTCTCAAATTTATACTCACGACCTTCTTTTAATAAATTTTCAAACCTTATCTTTTCTGAAGTATTGCAGCACGTCATGGTTAACATTTAGTATTATTTTCATATCAGTAGTTTTTTTCTCTTGTTCAAATCATTATTACCATTTCAGCTTCTACTCTCGTTTCATCGAAATTTCATTGCTTCGTACTCAAAATTTTCTTTAACTGTGCTGAATTCATTCATTTTGCAAGTGTTTCTTTTAATGTTTAATTTTAATTTCTTTTTCTCAGATTTATACCGACAACCTTTGAAAAGTAAGCTTCAAGCCGTATCTGTTTTGAATTACTTCAGCACGTCATGGTTATCATTATAGGATTATTTTCATGTCTATATTCTTTCCGATAGTCTAACGTATAATGTAGTTCTTTTAATCCTACTTAGTTTAAATGACAGATTTCTTAATTCTTTGTCAAATTAATACTCAATTTTCTGCTACTCACTTAATTTTTTTCCAAAAACTTTGTATCGTTGCAGCCCGTCACTCAAAAGTTTCTCCACAATAATATTTCAATTCTATTGCTCTGCCATTATAAATCTGAACACTTTGTATTTTCAAAAATGAATTTTCACACATTATCACAATTTTAAGATTTTTTTCATTATAATGGAATTATTATTTTTAAATAAATTTGATGTAGCTCTGTTCTTAATTGATTGCTCTTTTTCCCAGCTTTATACTGAAAACTTTCTTTAAGTGCACGAGAAAACCAGGCAGAATCGGGTGGATTGATAACGCTCAAATCTATAACAATATGGGTTCCCCTTGAGAAAACACCCATTTCCCGTATTTTTTGCAGAATGAAATACAAGTTACTGTGACAGACTTAAATACCATCTGTAATTTCAATCCACTGAGTTATATTATGTTCAATATCTATCAGACTTCAGGAATATTGAACTGTTTTAACTTGTCCATTTCTTCCCTATCCTCGCCCTAAAGTAGAGGGAACTTAACCTGGTTTTGACAAAGTCCAAAAATTGAGGCATTTGAATGCACAATATGTCCATTGAGCAACCAATTTTGATCAGAGCCCCCTACATTGGCGTTGAAAGCTACCATGTAACTTTTAAATGCAGTAGGAAAATTTGAAGGCAACTGATTTTATTATCAGTGCTGACGTGAATTGCACATCTAACCAAACGCTTTTTGTCTGTTTGATCAAATTCTGAAACCCACAACTTTGGTTAATTAACTTAAAATAACATGAAATCTACAAATATAGCTAACACCTGAACGAGGAAAGAATCTTTAAATAGCGCAACTTGAGCTCTCTTTAAGAACTTTTTCTCTGACCATATCTGGATTATTCTCGAGTAAACACAACAGTTGGAGCTCGCAGCGCGCAAGGCACGCGCAGCGTAGCCCCATAATTATACGAAATAGTAGTAACTCATCAAGCCGAAAAAATTTGGGCGTGCGACCGTACGACCGACCGTACAATGTGCTACTTTCAGCATGCGCGGCCAACTGTACCACGGGCACTATCTTAGCCATTGCATGATGGAGGGGCGAGGGAGAAGGTAATGCGCAGGTGCGATTGCGCGTGTACCTTGGATACCCTATTATGCGCCAGGAAACACTGGCAGATGACAGTGGAGTGTGCATACTCGAGTGTCGAGCTTCAGTTTAGCGTACCGCGGGCACACGGCTAGGCATTGCCACAAGGGCTTCACGTGGGGTAGTGAATGTGAAATTTGCAACCCGCGTTTTGAGCGCGAAATCAAACTAGTGAGCTTGAAGTTGAATAGTAATTGTCAGTATTTTGCAGTTTCTAATCAACTTGCAAAGCAACGACACCGGCAGAGCTAAAGCTTTGTCAACGGGAGGAAATTGTTATGATGCAAGTTTGTGGAGAGAGGATTTCGAGTGAAAACAGGATGAAAAGAAAGAGACTGAGTGACCAAAAAAACAAGAAGTAAAAGACGTAAAGCGAGTCGAGAAAAACGCGCAAGAAAGTTAGAAGGGACACTAAAATAGGCAGAACAAGGTGAAAGGAAGGCGAGAGAGATCAAGAAAAGTCATAGGTAAAAAGGTAAATATCTAGCGAAGAAGAGAAAATATCTCGCGAGAAGGAAATACAAAGACGCTCCTGAAAACAGACTGGGAAGAGGTCATCAACAAAGAGAAGCGAACTACAAAGGATCCGAGAAAAACGAGGTGGTAAGACGTGTCTTATCTGGGTTTTCTCTAACGCTAAGGCCCAGAAAAATTCAAACCTTTTTTAACAATCGTTGTTTGATACCGGCTTCAGTTTATAATTTAAATCACGTTTCGGTAAAACAATTAATTTGGCCTTCATTGCCGAAACCATATTGTTTAATCATAATACTTTTCAGCACTATTTCAGCTTTCTACTCGATTCGTACGAACTTCAGGAAATGGTTCAATTGTCTCACAAAACATGAAGCCACTTTCTCTTCTCTCAACATCTCGAGGCGTACTTACTGCTCGAGTTATGATGAACATGCTTGCGATACGATATTTTTTTTCTAATGCTGGAAACTAAAGAATCGATCTCTGTAATCGATAGTCATCACATTTTGCAAGAAGCGTCTAAGCTGTGATCGAGTAATGAAACGGGGTCTTGGCAATCTGAGCTCACAAGCACGCTGGTAAGCACATGAATAGCGTAAATAATTGTTGTTTACAGTTTTTGAATTCGAGAGCCGTTTTCGGGAGTCCGTTTTTGTAACCTTCTTGGATATTTTGCGTTGAATTCATTGAGCTACCATCTCGGAATTTCATAAGTGATTATGAACGATAAATTCGTATCGGCACCATAATTTAGGGAGGTTTTGTTTAACACATTATCAGTTTACAATTCGCGAATCAATTCCGTAACCTGCTTAGATATTTTCTTTTGAATAACTGGGTCACACTCTCAGAGTTTCATCAGTAATTAAGAACGATAAATCCGTATATGTTGCACAAGTAAAGCACATTTTTAACTTTCCATTCGATTTTAAGAAACTATTCTTGATCGACTCTCGATAAGTTGACCTGCGTTGACTATTTTATTATTTTGTAGCCCCAAAAACCTGGCTTATGACTCTGGAGATACAGAACTTGATATATTTGATACACAAGGCTAGTTGGTGTCATACGCTTCTCCTGAATCTTTAATTTTATTGCCCTGGTCTTTTCCACGAAGCCTCTCTTATATGTCTGTGTGCCAGCTGATGATTAAAATCTCAGTGAATGTCATATTTAAGTTTTTTCTAAAAATTCCATCTTTAAATTTTTGGCATTTACTTTTTTAGAATTCAGAAATGGCATTCTCTTTTCACCCATGTAAAGAGATATTATACATTTCTTAAACTAAAATCTTAGTCATGAAGTCAACTTAATTTCAATGAGTTTGAAACTTCATTGTACATAAGAACACTTTATTGAAGTATGTTACATTTACTTGCTGTCCATATACATATGTAAATATGATTACATATTGAAAGGAGAAATCAGATGCTAGTCACTCTCAGGAATTAAAGTATTACTAACTGTACACATTTTATATGCTCCTTGCATTTAATTTGTTGGCAACAATAGTTAAGATTATTAGGAAAGCAAGCAAATGAACAGAAGACAGTGAAATGAGGGAAACTGTAAACTTTACCATATGATTGAAGAAATGATCACAGAATACTTAAGAAGGGAAACTTGAATTGTGCTAGCCAATTTCCTCTATTGCCCTTCATGTATTTGATCAAATGAAATTTAATCAGTTGTAGGGTTTGCTTACAATGTGTCAAATCACCAGTGTGGACCTGATTCTTCTCAGATGTCAGCTGGTAAAAGAAAGATACTAAAAATAGATGACCATAAGAAAAAGTACATATCTTCGGAAAAATCTCACTAAAGTGGTGGTGTAATTGATTTGTGATATTTAGAATGACAGAGGCAGGAAAAACACATTGAGTTTTTTCCTATTCACTAGTAAGTTTATTAGATTTCAGATTCTACATTCAAACTGGGTGAGATCAAATTTATTTATATCGAGCTTCATTATGGTTTTTTTACATGGAAAGTTAATAGTTGTAGCTTCACAGATGTTTTCATTGCTGTCGCAAGTAACATTCATAACAAAGTTTCATTGAATGTAGAATATTTCAAGAACTCTCCTTCTCTCCATAATATTTACTATTTCTGGACCACTATTAACCCTTTACACCCAAATATCAGTATGCATATTCTCCATACTGTTCTCTATACATCCTTATGTGCTGGCAGGGAGAATTTGTTTGACAATCAAGAGGTTCTTCAGCTTATTACTATTTCCTTTATTCTCATAACCTTACTGTTTGATTTAGGGGTGATACTGAAAGGGGAAATTAGATGCAAGTTACTCTCAGGGATTAAAGGGTTAAAGAAAGAAGGTTATTAAAAAAATTTTTATTCAAGCAAGTATTTGAATATGAGAGTAGCATTTGATATTTTCACATGTAACAGGATGATCAAGCTGAAGATGGCCTAAAAAAGGAGTGAACTTGACTGTAACAATTAGGTGACTACTTTAATTGGAAACTTGAGCACTTAGTAAATACACCTTGTCTTGCTATTCTGATGATTACAGCTTGCTGAGGTAATTTAAATGTCAGTCCCCAAGTAGGAACCATCCACATGACCTGTACAGTCATAGGCTATGAGATAACTTTAGATAAACACATTTGTGTCAGTAAAACTATTGTAAGTACAGTACCACCTTGTGACAAAAATTGATGATTTCCTGTAAGTATGAATGTGTGGGAGAAGTTATAGTGGTAACTGACCCTTTTTTGCAAGGGTGCATATGATTTGATTATTGTAATGTATATCTCTTAGCTTTTAAACTTTCAGCTTTTTATTAATTGTAACTATTTACCATATCTATTTCTTTGTACCACAAGCCCTCAACAGTTGAAGCAGGTTAGTTAATTACCTGACTTTGTTTGGAATTGTGTGATTATATAATTTTTCTGTGTAAGTTGCCACATTGTAACATGTAATATTATTAACTGAACTGTATTAAATACTCTTGCTCAAGCTTTCATTAATGCATGGTTTTTCTTACCAATACTCATACCCAAACTGATTATTGATACAAGGAGTTGGTCACAAGATATGTGAGTTTTAAAGGATGGGAAACTGGAAAAGTAAGGATCCCCTGTTAATTGGGACTGAAATTGAAGAGGGCTCTGCTATTTTAATTCATGTCTTTATTTTGACCTGCATGAAAGTTTTAAAATTAATTGGCATTCACATGATTCACAAAGCAAGAATATAAATGGCCCAGCTTAATAGGTTGTAAAATTAAAATAAGAGAGTAGTGCAGACCATGTCTTGCCTTTTATCCTTCTCTGGATATTTACTCAAATAACACAGTCACTATCAGTCTTTCTCACTCTCACTTTCCACTGAGCTTATGGAAAGATGATAACCTCAGTATTTTTTTAATGAAGAAAGGAAAGCCTGCCCTCTTACCATAGAAAGTTTTTTTGTGCATCATCAGTACATACCTAGTCTTATTTTTACATGAAGTTGATTGTTCTAGGTAGGCTAACCTAGTAAATTAGTAGTGAAAATTCCTTGAACCTGTTGTTGAATGAATGTTTGACTCAATTTTACCTGACAAACCTAAACTGAATAAATTGAGACTTGAAATTTATTTCTACTCCTTTTTAGGAGTGCATCAAAATTTTGAAGTCATAGCATGCTTGAACTACAGGTTTATAAGAAATCTACATGTGTTTGTGTGTTTTCAACATATAAAACCAGTTAAAAGGTTGCCCAGCTTTTTTCATTAGTACACATTTCTTTTTCTAAGAACCCTGTTTATTTGGCTTATACTGAGTTCTAATTTTTCAAACAAATTTTACATTCTTTTGAATATTCTTAGATCTCCTAGTATTAGTAAATATTAATGTAATTAAGCTGAGTTCTAATTTTTCAAACAAATTTTATATTCTTTTGAATATTCTTAGATCTCCTAGTATTAGTACATATTCATGTAATTAACATGATTACATGGAATCTTGCAGATATTTGGTACATTTCCCCACTGATCCTACTGATATTTCATGTGTAGGGATTGATGTTGGCTATTAAAGTGTAGTAAAATTAAAGTTTTGTGCACAGCCTCTGCATCAAATGTTTGTAATAAAATATTGTATCCTTCTTAAAACTAGTTTATCAGAATAATAATGAGTTACCAGGCACAAGCATGGCTTTCATGATGATAGTTTCCATGTTTGAAAAAGTCACTGCCCACTAAAATCCTCAATTCCTTTACCTTGACAGCCCAACCTCGTCAAAACATTGGCAACAGGAGTGATTAGCAAATTAACAATACAGACAAGAGAGCCCATTCCCATATACACCCACCTCAATCCTATTCACCTACTATGGAAATGGCATTTCAAACATGGTGTATGTTTCCCTAAATAATTATTTTGTAATGTTGTTTACAAATTGTGGAAAATGGTTGGGTTGAAATATAATACAACAACTTTCCAGTAGATAGTCAAATGAAAACCTTTTACATATCAATAAAATTTATTGTTTTGTTTCATGTTAACATGTTGCAACAACTCTACCTTCCAGTAAATTCAACTATTTACAAACATGAGAAAATACCATCTAGACCTTTTCAATCCATTTAATATAGCCAATAACAACATCAACTCAACTTTAAAATTAAGGAGAAAACTTGATTGATGTTGGGAATTGATTGCTGTGATGTAAAAATGAAATCCAGGTATTATCACAAGTGTTCCATAGATGTCTTCATGATCGAATCCTAAGTCTCTTTTCGTCATCAAGTTTTAATTATGACATTTTAGTTCTAGCTTGTCTTCTTTTAAAGCAAACTTTTGCAGCACAAGAAACATTTTAAACAAAATTTCGTACCTCATTAGCTAGAGTTACTAAGATCATGGGCAGCTGGCTTAAAGACACCTACGTTATAAGTAGTTACAGCAGAGGTTACCAATCCAATAACAGAAAGAATCTCAAAAAGACGCCGTGTATTTCCAGCCAGAGGACAATCATGACACAACAATATCCAAAAAATTACATTTTACGCTTTAAAAAATTACAGGTTCAAACACGAGTTGAAAATTACTTTTCTTTCAATTTTTACGTAGAACAGAGGGGGTTGAAATGTCAGGGGAAAAACGGTGGGGTAAGCAGTCATACCTGGCAACTTCAAGAGAAGATATAGAAGAAGCCCATACGATTCTGGCGTTGTGATTTACTATTTCACTGTTATCACTTGTCTACTCTTCAATCAACGGGTGACGTTTAAACTCGAAGTAGTTTACCGTCGTTTCTCTCAATTTTGGCTTATTTTCCTAAACCAAAATTATCAGTCGCGCTCAAAAGAATATAATTTCAACTTATGCTGACATCGCACACTTCCTCTGAAGAAGAAAAGATTCCCTATCTTCAAAAATTTGCTCAAACCACAGGGAAAAACAACGAATGTCCTCAGCTGCTTGAAAATACCGCTGACCAGCATGCGTGTTATCACAAGTTGTGAGAACGTCGTCCCCAGGTTCCAGACCTCATCAATTCTTCCCCTCCATCCCCACCCCCCCGGACAGGTCTCTCAATTTCCTTGGAAGAACTCTTCCACAGTCAGTGCTGAATAGTTTTATTACAGTTTTATTACAACGAGGGGATAGAAAATAAACTAACAAGAGCCCCGCTTTTAGGCTTGGCTAAATCTATATATTAAGCATTAGATAGTCTAACTCTTTAACAAAACCTAACACTCAATACATATTTGTGAGGTGCCTCAGTTCCACCTAGAGCCTTGACATCATTCGTCAGATAAGCCATCATGTCACAATATACCAGATCCGATTTGCTTCTCGCTTCGTTGCCTTTTTAGACATGTTATTAGAGCGGGATGAAAGCTCTTGGAAAGATCGATCAATATTATTGGATTTGTATTGTTTTACTTTAAAAATTGATGCGAAAGAATTTTGGAAAAGCTTATTGGAAAAAGATTTAAGTACACAAGGGAAGTAGATGGAGTTTTTACTGAAACAAACACGGTTTGAGGATCTCAATGGGGTGATGGCCTTTACGACTTTTTTTCACGACTAACGATTAAAATTTGTCAATTTTTACGCCTCACGGCTAAAATCTAAGGCTGTTTTACTGCAAGCAGTTAACCCCATTAAGACACTCAGATTTGCATTTGCGGGGAGAAATTCCTTAGCGTAAAAGAAATTTGGAAAATGAGTAGTTTGTATGGTGCCGGTAGTGGTTGACACCTGTTGAGGGGAGTCTGTTCCAAGTTAGTAAACCAGCTTTCCAGGGTCAGTCGTTGAAAGTAGTTGGTGCTGTAGGTTAGGCATTGCGCAGAGTCCCAGTCAATTGTGTGGTTCGTAAGTCGGTGATATTCAGCAATGTGATTGTTGACATCGCCTTTCCTCGTCGCTCGTTTGTGTTCAGTCAGTCTAGTTGCGAGGTTTCTCATCCACGACATTAACATTACAAATGAACCGAACAGAACGAACTAACTGAAAACTGACCAATCAGTGTACACAAACTGGACTAAGTACATTCGACTGACAACAACCTTTCACTTGACTCTGATGATGACTTCCGCTCAGGTTGTCGAAACGTCAGTCACCACTACCGACAACAGTCCTTCTCAGGACTACACTCACCCGGACTATCAAACTACACTATTACATGTTACTCCCGGGTTCAAACCATTTACTGTAAGACAACTAAAGGCGACTCCGTGGGATACTTTGGCAACTGAGCGTAGCGTTTCAAGGGATTGAGCAGCAACAGTGAACTACCATGATCAAATCATTAATCAGTTAACTCAGCTGAAGAAATCATTGTATAAAATTTTAGTGTTGAACAAACAGTGAATGGCTTTGTAGTTGAAAATAGCGAAGAGTGGCGGCTCAAAGACCTTTGGATTTTTCTGAAACAAACTGAAACTCCACCTACTGATCTCCTCGGGTTTCTCGTCGCCTGTTTTATCCCTTCAAAGAGCAACAGCTGGGTAAAAACAATTACCATTTCCGCTAATGACGACTTCTCTCCTTTGACGACATGTAGTTTTAGCCGCCGTAATTTGTTTATCTAACACGTTAATAAGTAGAAAAGAAGGCTATTCCCAATTTTTTTAAAACAGTAGTAATCCAGACAAGGAATGACCTAAAATGACCTTGATTGATGTGCACAATGACCTAAAATGACCTAAAAAAGAAACCTAACATAACCTTAACTAAAGGCCAGAAAATAACCAAAAATGACGTTTAAGCCCGCTAAAAACATCCAAAATAGAAGTTGTTATTAGGACAATGATGACAATGATCTACAAAGCACATAAGCTTAAAGTGGCATACTAAGTAAAACCGAGATAAAATGACTTTCAGTGATCTATAACGGATTATACAACTAAATGTTTAACCAAAGAAAGACTGAAACGCCGAAGGTGCTGTGAGCAACCCAAAGTCCCTGAGGAATTAAATTCAAACGACTACTACGCGATTTTGCGTGGTAGAAAGTGCCCAGTTTTTCCCCAGCAAAGTGGACTTGATTAGTGCGAAGATCCAAGTTTCGCTCAGCAACGAGGTTTTGACTGATTTAGCTATTCTATAAGGGAAGAAAGAGTTATCTTTTATTCGTGCGCTGACCTTGCCCTTGGCATAGTTTCCTGTACACTTCTAGTTCCAGGAATGTACGCTTGCGAATGAGGGTTAGAAGTCCCGATGTCGGCCAGTTATCATCAAGAATTTCCTTAAGAATTCTCCAAAAATCTTCGGTAGTATTAGCGTCATCTCGGGAATCTTTAAATGTAAAAGGCACCGAAGATCCACGTCTCAGCCTTTAAGGTAAGCACTCAGCTCGTGCATTCAGTTCTGTTGTTCTGTTTTTAGTGTGTCGTTGGCAATTACTCTTTCAAATTGTTGCAGTAAAGTTTATTAAACGTCATTATGTGATATGTTGAGACCATTGTTCGATGTCAATTTCACAATAAACTTTACGCAAGGTAGGAAGTAAATCGGTAGATTTTATGACATGTTTCATGGTTAATCATACCAAAACGAACGCTTCCTTTGGATCAACGTTACTTAGGTCCATCTGTGATAAACTGGCGGCGAAAAAGCGATGATCCCTTACCAAAATCGTGTATTTTCGCGTCGAAACAACCTAGCGCGTCACGTCAGTTCACTTTTATTTTAAAACATTTTGCCTTCCCATAGCATGGTTCTGAAATACGGTGAAGATGTTTCTCCAATTCTTAAGCTAGCGAATTACTCAGCGATTTTGTTCGTTTATCGACGAAAATCGGCAGGTGTCCTACTGCAGCGATGACAGTTTTCAGCACTGGTCGCCGCGATCGGCGTATAAAATTGCTGATATTTGACACGTCAGCTTGTATTAGTAGCTTGAGGTGTCGGGATTCTGAATTCCACTTCGATCGGCTCTTAGGGGCAGGAACGCATTATCTGCGCAATTTCCTCCAATCGCCATCTTTGACGTCTTAAAGACAGAGGTGCTTTCGAAAGATTCAGTGGCCACCTGTCCTCCCGTTTGACCCGAGCGAAATTATGGTTTGGGGTCAGCACAACCTCGTTTGGTGATCTGAGCTCGGCTAAGTTAACAGACAGGGATTAATAGTGGGGACTCCACGAGCACTGTGATCAGCTCCTCACCCGGACTCATTGTGACCTTGTAATCACCACAAAAGAGATGATCGACACAGCCGAACCTGTGTTCAGTTCCATCTAAAGTGTCTTCATCTTAACCATCAACATCCAAATAAACCCAGATAATACCATTGCTCTGTTTCTTCACATCGTGTACCTCGAAGGTGGCTAAGATGTCTTCATAAGCATCAACATCAACCTCAACAGCATGTACCTCAGGGGTTTTGGTTGCCTGCCCTCCTTACTGTTTGGAACGACATACCCGCTGAATATGGCCCTGTTTTCCACAGTGGTGGCAAATCTGGTCCATGTAAAAACGATTGTGTGCTATGTGTATGTTCCCATCACAACAGTAGCAGTAAGGGTGGTCGCCGGTTTCGTTGGTGCTGGTTTGCTGTGTTCAGTCAACTTGTCAACGCAAGGGACTGGGTTGGAGTTGAGCTCATTCTGTAATTCTGAAGCATCGCGGATGGCAGTTTCCATTGCTACAGCAATCTCTATAGCTTTGGAATACTTCAGTTTGGCTTCTGACAGTAATCACTTTTGGATCTGCATATTGCGGAGTCCACAGACCAGTCTATCTCGAAGCGCTTCGTTGAGATTCTCGTCAAAATTATAATATCGCAAGCTTCCTTTACTCGGCCACGTGGGACAAAATGCTTTCTCCTTCGTGTTGGTTTCTCTTGTAGAAACGAAATCTTTTCGCAATTTCCAAGGGCTTCGGGCTCTAATGTTCCTGGAGAGTGGCAACTAACTGTTGAAAGGACTTTATAGTTGGCTTCTCAGGTGTAAGATCTCTCAGCGGAGTGTAAGTTTTCCCGCCGATCAAGCTTTAGAAAGTTGGCACTTTATGTTCAATATCGATGTCGATGGCCGAAACAAACTGTTATGCTCGTTCCACATAGGTTTCTCAGTTCTCTTTTTTTATCATAAAAACTCTTTATCTTCCGAACAGGGGTCATAATTTCCTGAATTTTACCTCGTCGCCATTGTCATGTCTTTGATTCGAACGGACACGTTTAGAATAGCTGAAAGCAGAGTAATATAGCAAGAAGAAAGCAGAAACATTGGTTTGAGGAAGATAAGATACACTAAGCGTGACTGGTAAAAAAACAGGCAAAGTTGTTATTATGGTCAAGCTAGCTAAAAATATTTAACTAAATAAAATGCATAACTAACTTAAGGGGTTAAACTGCGCAACCTATCTTAATTAGTTCAACTTTTTCAAATGGTTAAACTAGCTCAATCGGTTGAGGGACTTCATTGGTCTCATTGGTTTAAATAGTCAAACTAACGAAAAGAGTCGGGGCCTTAAGATTTTACTAGCTATCTTAGTTGGTTAAGGTCGTTAAATGACACCTGCCACCAAAATGCATAACCAGCCTTAATGGTTCAATTAAACAAAATGCATAACGACGTCAAATGACTTAACTGCACAATCGATTTTGAGTGAGATAAAGCCAAAATTGGCAAGTGTAGCTGCAGAGAGGCTAAAATCTTTATCTATTGCAGAAAAACTGAGCACAGCGTGATTTAACAAGAAAACAGCAATAAAGTTGTTCTGAGTGAGATATAGTTTAAAACAGCGAAATTAGCTGCGAACAGGCGATAATCTTAATTCAGTCCGAAAAAAAAAAGGCTGAAGACAGCTTGGTTTAGCAACAAAACAGCAGACAAAGTTGTTTTCAGTGAGGTATAGCAAAAGTCCCTTAAGTGACTGCAAACAGGCCAAAAAACAAATTTTAGTTCAAGGAAAGTAAAAACTGAAAAGAGCGTAATTTGTCACCGAAACAGCAAAAACGTTCTTTTGAGTGAGATCAACCTAAAAATCAGTCAATAACCCTCAAACCGGTCAGAACACCAATTTTAAGAGTTAAAAGAGTTAAAAACAGCGACATTTAGCACCAAGACAACAAAAACCGTTCTTTGGAGATATAGCTAAAATCAGCGGGATTAGCTAAAAACAGGCGAAAACCTTTTTTGAGTGCGAAAAAGCTTAAAACTGCGTAAATTTAGGAACAAAATAGTGGGGACGTTATTTTGAGTGAGATATCACTTGAGTCATCGTTATTAGCAGCAAACAGATGAAAAAACCTAGTTTAGTGCAAGGAAGCTAAAGTGAGCATGACAACTGCAAACAAGCTAAAAAAACCTTTTTACGCTGCTACAAAGCTAAGACAACAGCGTTCTCAGCTGCGAAAGGGCAGGGGACCTGTTTTCGGTACGATAAGGCTTAAAACAGCATAATTCAAGTGCAGAGAAGCGAAACAACGTTTTGAGTGAGACGAACCTGAAATGAGCGTCATTTTTTGCCTTGCGATAAAGCTTAAAAAGCTTAATTCAGCAGAAGCATTAAGGCTAGTTAAACCATGTGAACTACTTTGTGCATTTTAACTGTCTTGGCTACTTTGACTATTTAACGAGTTTAAACAATTTAGCTTGATTGTGCGGTTTGTGCAGTTGACCCTATCGAGCAAAGTTATTCATTTTGTCCAGTTGAACCAATTAACCCGGTCTGAGCATTTGAAGCACATCAACCATTTCAGATAGATGGTGCAATTTGTGCACTTTTACTCTTTCCGCTACTTTGATTATCTCAATTAGTTGAACCGATTAAGCTAGATAGTGCAGTCTAGGCAAAGGAAACATTTAAACTAGTTATACATCTTGTTCGATAGACCATTTAAGCCAGTTTGACCATTTGAACTACTTCAACCCATTAGAAAAGATTTTGCAACCCGTGCAGTTTGACTGGCTTGGCTTGGCTTGGCTTGGCTTGTCTGACCGTCACTTTAACCAGTTGGATAGATGGTGCAATTTTTTTCAGACGACCTCAGTTTGACTGAAACCAGGTTAACCATTTCAACTAGATTGTCCAGGTTGTGAAGTTGAATTGATTAGGCTAGTTATCCATCGTTTTTCAATTGAAGCAAAACGTATTTAACCACGTCACATACTTCGACCAATTAAGCTGGATTGTGTAGCTTGTGCAGTTGATCCAATTAAGCTAAGCGTTTTGTCCGGCTAAAGCCTTTAAGCTAGTTTGACCATATGAACCACTTCTACCAATTACGATGGATTGTCCAATTTGTGCAATTCAACTGTTGTCGCTCGATGGACATTTAACCTTTTGAACCCTATAAGCTACGTCAACTGGTTAGACTAGTTCAAATGGTCAATGAAGCTTAACTTGTTTAAGTGGACAAAATGCATAACTATGCACAACAGTTCAAGCTTGATTGACCATTAGAACTAGTCTAAGCTGTTGACGTAGGTTGTGTTAATTGTGCAAAAAAACAGTAAACCTGCAAAAACTGCAAAATCTCGCTTCACTGGTTAGACTTGTTCAAATGGTCAAACCACCTAAAATTGTTGCAGGGACAAAATGCATACCCAACTTAACAGCTTCAACTGGACAAACTTTTCAATCAAGCTCAACTGTTTGACCTGGCTAAATAATCAAACTAGCAGAACAGCAAAACTGCAGAAATAACACAATCTATATTGAATTGTTGAAGTAGTTATGGTCAAACTAGCTAAAAACATTGAACTGAACAAAATGCATAACTAGGTTTGAATGGTTAAACTGCACAACCTCCCTTAATTACTTCAACTAGTTAAAATGGTCAAACTAGCTTAATCGGTTAGAGGGCTTCGTTTATTTCAATGGTTTAAATAGTCAAACTAGCGAAAACCGTCAAGTCGCTCAAATTTTTACAAGCAATCTTAATTGGTTAAGGCCGTTAAATGACACTAGCCTTAATGCTTTAACTGCACAAAATTCATAACCAGATTTAACAATTCAATTGATCAAGATGCATAACTGGGTCAAATGATTCAACTGCACTATCTGTGCAATGTAGCTTAATTGAATCCAGTAGTTCAAATGGCCAAACTAGGCAAATTGATTCAAGTGGTCAAATAGTCAAACAAGGGAACACAGTTAAAATGCGCCAATTGGACAAACTATCTTCATTTGTTCAAGCAGTATAAATGGTCAAACTAGCTTGGGGATAGGGTCTAATCGGACAAAAAGCATAACTACCATAAAGAGTTTAACTGGTTAAAAAGTCAAACTAGCGAATGCAGTTGAACTGAAGAAAGTTACAAAACGCGGAGAAAGTTCAACTGCGCAAAATGCAGAAAGTACGTGAGTTGGCTCAATTGGCTGTTTAGAGCTTTATGTAATGGAAAAAAAACAACGGTTTCGCCCTCTTTTTGCTAAATTATCCTGTTTTTTTAACCTTATCGCATTAAAACATTTTATCGTACTGATAAACGGTTTCCGCATATCGGCAGCTAATTGAGCTTATCTTACTTTTATCTTACTAAAAAGAACGTGTTTGCTTTCTGTGTAATAAAGCTAAAAAAAATAGCGAAACTCGGCGGCTAACAACAGAACAAACGTTTTGAGCGAGATAAAGCTGAAATGAATGTAACTAGCTACAAACAGGCAGAAGACCTCTTTCGGTGTAATAAAAGTAGGGCCAGCTAAATTCAACGGCAACTAAGCGAAAAATCCTTTCCGTGTGATAGAGCCGAAAGGAGCGTAATTAAGCACCAAAAAAAAAAAACGGGCGAAAACCTTTTTCAAGTGCAGAAAAGCTGAAGATAGGGTAGTAAAGAACCAAAACAGCTTAAAACAGCGCGATTAGCTCCAAACAGGCAAAAACCGTTTCCAGTGCGAAAAAGCTGAACACAGCGCGATGTAGCGCCACAACAGCAAAAAAACGTTCTTATGAGTGAGATGTAGCGAGAGGCAGCGTGGTAAGCTGCAAACGGGCGAAAACCTTTATGCAGTGCAGAAAGGCTGAGAACAGTGTAATTTGGACCCAAAAGAGCAAAAGCGTTCTTCTTTGAGCGAGGTATAGCTAGAACCAGGGTGATAAGCCGTAAACAGGTTAAAAAAACCTTTATGCATTGCAAAAAAGCTGAAAAGGGTATAAGCAAACATGCACAAAGAGGGTTTTCGGTACGATTAAGCTAAAAAGGGCGTAATTTAGCAGCACAGAAGCAAAAAAAAAAAGTTGTTATGAGTGAGATATAGCTTAAAACAGCGTAATGAGCTGGAAACAGGCGACAGTCTTCATGCAGTTGGAAAAAAAACAACATTTAAAACGGCGTAATTTGGAACCGAAACAGCAAAAAGGTTTTTTGTTTTGAGTGAGATCTAGCTAAAATCAGTCAATTGTCTGCAAAAAGGCCAGAACACCGGTTTTGGTTCAAGGAAGAAAGAAAGTGCGTCAATCCAGGAAACCAGCACAAAAAAAGGTTCTAGGTGCAATACAGCTGAAATACAGCGGCGAAAAAGCAAAAATTTTCTTTCGAGTGAGATATAGTTGGAATCAATGTGAGAAGCTTCAAATAGGCGAAAACCGTTTCCAGTGCGAAAAAGCTGAACACAGCGCAATTTAGCACCACAACAACAAAAACATTTTTTTGCGTGAAATATAGCTAGAATCAGCGTGATAAGCTGGAAACAGGCCAGAACCTTTATGCCGTGAAAAAAGTCTTGTAAGAGTGTAATTTGGACCCGAAAGAGCAAAAAACGTTCTTTTGATTGAGGTATAGCTAGAATCAGCGTGACTAGCTTCAAAAAGGCTAAATTTTTTATTCAGTGCAAAAAAATTTGGAAGAAGCGAAATTTACTAACAAAACACTAGAAACATTGTTTTAGGTGAGATCAAGCAAAAATCAGTCAATTTGCTGCAAACAGGCCAGAAAACCAAGTGTAACAACAGCAGACAGGCACAAAATAGGGTTTTCGGTGCAAAAGAGCTGAAAAGAGCATAGTTTAGCACCACAGCAGGAAAAATGTTGTTATGAGTGAGATATAGCCTAAAAGACCGCTATTAGCTGCAAGCAGATAAACATCTGAATTCAGCGTAATTTAGCAACAAAACAACAAAAACGTTGTTTTCGGAAACATCAAGCTAAAATCGGTCAATTAGCTGCGAACAGGCTAGAAAACCACTTTTCATGCAAGGAAGGTAAGAACAGTGTAACAGCAACGAACAAGTATAGAGAGGGTTTTCAGTACGATAGAGCTGAAAGGAGCGTAATTTAGCATCGCAGAGAGAAAAATGTTGTTATGAGTGAGACATAGCTTAAAACAGCGTCATTAGCTGCAAACAGGTGACACTCTTAATTCAGTACAAACAAAAACTGAAAACAGCGTAATTTAGCAGCAAAAGAGCAAAAACGTTGTTTTGAGTTGAGATCAAGCTAAAAACAGTCGATTATCTGCCAACAGGCTAGAACACCAGGTTTTAGTGCAAGGAAGATAACAGCAGCGTACATCCAGCAAACAAGCGCAAAAAAGGGTTTTCGGTGCGGTAGAGCTGAAAAAAGCGTAACTTAGTGGCGAAAAAGCAAAAACATTCTTCTGAGTGAGATATCGCCAAAATCAGCGTGATTAGCTGCAAACAGGCGAAAAACCTTTTTCAGGTGCGAAAAAGCTGAATACTGCCTAATTTAGCAAGAAAAGAGTAAGAACGTTTTTTGAGTGAGATACAGGTTGAATAATCGGGATTAGCTGGAAACAGGCCACAAAACAAGTTTTTAGAGCGAGAAAGCTCTAAACACAGCATGACAACAGCAGACAAGCCAAAAAACGCCTTTACGTTAGTTAAGAACAGCGTGATTAGGTGCAAAAAGGCAGAAAAGCTGTTTTCGGTGCAGCGTCAGAAACATGTTTCTGGTGGTATGAAGCTGAAAGCAGAGTAATATAGCAAGAAGAAAGCAGAAACATTGGTTTGAGGAAGATAAGATACACTAAGCGTGACTGGTAAAAAAACAGGCAAAGTTGTTATTATGGTCAAGCTAGCTAAAAATATTTAACTAAATAAAATGCATAACTAACTTAAGGGGTTAAACTGCGCAACCTATCTTAATTAGTTCAACTTTTTCAAATGGTTAAACTAGCTCAATCGGTTGAGGGACTTCATTGGTCTCATTGGTTTAAATAGTCAAACTAACGAAAAGAGTCGGGGCCTTAAGATTTTACTAGCTATCTTAGTTGGTTAAGGTCGTTAAATGACACCTGCCACCAAAATGCATAACCAGCCTTAATGGTTCAATTAAACAAAATGCATAACGACGTCAAATGACTTAACTGCACAATCGATTTTGAGTGAGATAAAGCCAAAATTGGCAAGTGTAGCTGCAGAGAGGCTAAAATCTTTATCTATTGCAGAAAAACTGAGCACAGCGTGATTTAACAAGAAAACAGCAATAAAGTTGTTCTGAGTGAGATATAGTTTAAAACAGCGAAATTAGCTGCGAACAGGCGATAATCTTAATTCAGTCCGAAAAAAAAAAGGCTGAAGACAGCTTGGTTTAGCAACAAAACAGCAGACAAAGTTGTTTTCAGTGAGGTATAGCAAAAGTCCCTTAAGTGACTGCAAACAGGCCAAAAAACAAATTTTAGTTCAAGGAAAGTAAAAACTGAAAAGAGCGTAATTTGTCACCGAAACAGCAAAAACGTTCTTTTGAGTGAGATCAACCTAAAAATCAGTCAATAACCCTCAAACCGGTCAGAACACCAATTTTAAGAGTTAAAAGAGTTAAAAACAGCGACATTTAGCACCAAGACAACAAAAACCGTTCTTTGGAGATATAGCTAAAATCAGCGGGATTAGCTAAAAACAGGCGAAAACCTTTTTTGAGTGCGAAAAAGCTTAAAACTGCGTAAATTTAGGAACAAAATAGTGGGGACGTTATTTTGAGTGAGATATCACTTGAGTCATCGTTATTAGCAGCAAACAGATGAAAAAACCTAGTTTAGTGCAAGGAAGCTAAAGTGAGCATGACAACTGCAAACAAGCTAAAAAAACCTTTTTACGCTGCTACAAAGCTAAGACAACAGCGTTCTCAGCTGCGAAAGGGCAGGGGACCTGTTTTCGGTACGATAAGGCTTAAAACAGCATAATTCAAGTGCAGAGAAGCGAAACAACGTTTTGAGTGAGACGAACCTGAAATGAGCGTCATTAGTTGCAAAAGCGGAGGAAATTTTTTGCCTTGCGATAAAGCTTAAAAAGCTTAATTCAGCAGAAGCATTAAGGCTAGTTAAACCATGTGAACTACTTTGTGCATTTTAACTGTCTTGGCTACTTTGACTATTTAACGAGTTTAAACAATTTAGCTTGATTGTGCGGTTTGTGCAGTTGACCCTATCGAGCAAAGTTATTCATTTTGTCCAGTTGAACCAATTAACCCGGTCTGAGCATTTGAAGCACATCAACCATTTCAGATAGATGGTGCAATTTGTGCACTTTTACTCTTTCCGCTACTTTGATTATCTCAATTAGTTGAACCGATTAAGCTAGATAGTGCAGTCTAGGCAAAGGAAACATTTAAACTAGTTATACATCTTGTTCGATAGACCATTTAAGCCAGTTTGACCATTTGAACTACTTCAACCCATTAGAAAAGATTTTGCAACCCGTGCAGTTTGACTGGCTTGGCTTGGCTTGGCTTGGCTTGTCTGACCGTCACTTTAACCAGTTGGATAGATGGTGCAATTTTTTTCAGACGACCTCAGTTTGACTGAAACCAGGTTAACCATTTCAACTAGATTGTCCAGGTTGTGAAGTTGAATTGATTAGGCTAGTTATCCATCGTTTTTCAATTGAAGCAAAACGTATTTAACCACGTCACATACTTCGACCAATTAAGCTGGATTGTGTAGCTTGTGCAGTTGATCCAATTAAGCTAAGCGTTTTGTCCGGCTAAAGCCTTTAAGCTAGTTTGACCATATGAACCACTTCTACCAATTACGATGGATTGTCCAATTTGTGCAATTCAACTGTTGTCGCTCGATGGACATTTAACCTTTTGAACCCTATAAGCTACGTCAACTGGTTAGACTAGTTCAAATGGTCAATGAAGCTTAACTTGTTTAAGTGGACAAAATGCATAACTATGCACAACAGTTCAAGCTTGATTGACCATTAGAACTAGTCTAAGCTGTTGACGTAGGTTGTGTTAATTGTGCAAAAAAACAGTAAACCTGCAAAAACTGCAAAATCTCGCTTCACTGGTTAGACTTGTTCAAATGGTCAAACCACCTAAAATTGTTGCAGGGACAAAATGCATACCCAACTTAACAGCTTCAACTGGACAAACTTTTCAATCAAGCTCAACTGTTTGACCTGGCTAAATAATCAAACTAGCAGAACAGCAAAACTGCAGAAATAACACAATCTATATTGAATTGTTGAAGTAGTTATGGTCAAACTAGCTAAAAACATTGAACTGAACAAAATGCATAACTAGGTTTGAATGGTTAAACTGCACAACCTCCCTTAATTACTTCAACTAGTTAAAATGGTCAAACTAGCTTAATCGGTTAGAGGGCTTCGTTTATTTCACTGGTTTAAATAGTCAAACTAGCGAAAACCGTCAAGTCGCTCAAATTTTTACAAGCAATCTTAATTGGTTAAGGCCGTTAAATGACACTAGCCTTAATGCTTTAACTGCACAAAATTCATAACCAGATTTAACAATTCAATTGATCAAGATGCATAACTGGGTCAAATGATTCAACTGCACTATCTGTGCAATGTAGCTTAATTGAATCCAGTAGTTCAAATGGCCAAACTAGGCAAATTGATTCAAGTGATCAAATAGTCAAACAAGGGAACACAGTTAAAATGCGCCAATTGGACAAACTATCTTCATTTGTTCAAGCAGTATAAATGGTCAAACTAGCTTGGGGATAGGGTCTAATCGGACAAAAAGCATAACTACCATAAAGAGTTTAACTGGTTAAAAAGTCAAACTAGCGAATGCAGTTGAACTGAAGAAAGTTACAAAACGCGGAGAAAGTTCAACTGCGCAAAATGCAGAAAGTACGTGAGTTGGCTCAATTGGCTGTTTAGAGCGTTATGTAATGGAAAAAAAACAACGGTTTCGCCCTCTTTTTGCTAAATTATCCTGTTTTTTTAACCTTATCGCATTAAAACATTTTATCGTACTGATAAACGGTTTCCGCATATCGGCGGCTAATTGAGCTTATCTTACTTTTATCTTACTAAAAAGAACGTGTTTGCTTTCTGTGTAATAAAGCTAAAAAAAATAGCGAAACTCGGCGGCTAACAACAGAACAAACGTTTTGAGCGAGATAAAGCTGAAATGAATGTAACTAGCTACAAACAGGCAGAAGACCTCTTTCGGTGTAATAAAAGTAGGGCCAGCTAAATTCAACGGCAACTAAGCGAAAAATCCTTTCCGTGTGATAGAGCCGAAAGGAGCGTAATTAAGCACCAAAAAAAAGAAACGGGCGAAAACCTTTTTCAAGTGCAGAAAAGCTGAAAATAGGGTAGTAAAGAACCAAAACAGCTTAAAACAGCGCGATTAGCTCCAAACAGGCAAAAACCGTTTCCAGTGCGAAAAAGCTGAACACAGCGCGATGTAGCGCCACAACAGCAAAAAGACGTTCTTATGAGTGAGATATAGCGAGAGGCAGCGTGATAAGCTGCAAACGGGCGAAAACCTTTATGCAGTGCAGAAAGGCTGAGAACAGTGTAATTTGGACCCAAAAGAGCAAAAGCGTTCTTCTTTGAGCGAGGTATAGCTAGAACCAGGGTGATAAGCCGTAAACAGGTTAAAAAAACCTTTATGCATTGCAAAAAAGCTGAAAAGGGTATAAGCAAACATGCACAAAGAGGGTTTTCGGTACGATTAAGCTAAAAAGGGCGTAATTTAGCAGCACAGAAGCAAAAAAAAAAAAGTTGTTATGAGTGAGATATAGCTTAAAACAGCGTAATGAGCTGGAAACAGGCGACAGTCTTCATGCAGTTGGAAAAAAAACAACATTTAAAACGGCGTAATTTGGAACCGAAACAGCAAAAAGGTTTTTTGTTTTGAGTGAGATCTAGCTAAAATCAGTCAATTGTCTGCAAAAAGGCCAGAACACCGGTTTTGGTTCAAGGAAGAAAGAAAGTGCGTCAATCCAGGAAACCAGCACAAAAAAAGGTTCTAGGTGCAATACAGCTGAAATACAGCGGCGAAAAAGCAAAAATTTTCTTTCGAGTGAGATATAGTTGGAATCAATGTGAGAAGCTTCAAATAGGCGAAAACCGTTTCCAGTGCGAAAAAGCTGAACACAGCGCAATTTAGCACCACAACAACAAAAACATTTTTTTGCGTGAAATATAGCTAGAATCAGCGTGATAAGCTGGAAACAGGCCAGAACCTTTATGCCGTGAAAAAAGTCTTGTAAGAGTGTAATTTGGACCCGAAAGAGCAAAAAACGTTCTTTTGATTGAGGTATAGCTAGAATCAGCGTGACTAGCTTCAAAAAGGCTAAATTTTTTATTCAGTGCAAAAAAATTTGGAAGAAGCGAAATTTACTAACAAAACACTAGAAACATTGTTTTAGGTGAGATCAAGCAAAAATCAGTCAATTTGCTGCAAACAGGCCAGAAAACCAAGTGTAACAACAGCAGACAGGCACAAAATAGGGTTTTCGGTGCAAAAGAGCTGAAAAGAGCATAGTTTAGCACCACAGCAGGAAAAATGTTGTTATGAGTGAGATATAGCCTAAAAGACCGCTATTAGCTGCAAGCAGATAAACATCTGAATTCAGCGTAATTTAGCAACAAAACAACAAAAACGTTGTTTTCGGAAACATCAAGCTAAAATCGGTCAATTAGCTGCGAACAGGCTAGAAAACCACTTTTCATGCAAGGAAGGTAAGAACAGTGTAACAGCAACGAACAAGTATAGAGAGGGTTTTCAGTACGATAGAGCTGAAAGGAGCGTAATTTAGCATCGCAGAGAGAAAAATGTTGTTATGAGTGAGACATAGCTTAAAACAGCGTCATTAGCTGCAAACAGGTGACACTCTTAATTCAGTACAAACAAAAACTGAAAACAGCGTAATTTAGCAGCAAAAGAGCAAAAACGTTGTTTTGAGTTGAGATCAAGCTAAAAACAGTCGATTATCTGCCAACAGGCTAGAACACCAGGTTTTAGTGCAAGGAAGATAACAGCAGCGTACATCCAGCAAACAAGCGCAAAAAAGGGTTTTCGGTGCGGTAGAGCTGAAAAAAGCGTAACTTAGTGGCGAAAAAGCAAAAACATTCTTCTGAGTGAGATATCGCCAAAATCAGCGTGATTAGCTGCAAACAGGCGAAAAACCTTTTTCAGGTGCGAAAAAGCTGAATACTGCCTAATTTAGCAAGAAAAGAGTAAGAACGTTTTTTGAGTGAGATACAGGTTGAATAATCGGGATTAGCTGGAAACAGGCCACAAAACAAGTTTTTAGAGCGAGAAAGCTCTAAACACAGCATGACAACAGCAGACAAGCCAAAAAACGCCTTTACGTTAGTTAAGAACAGCGTGATTAGGTGCAAAAAGGCAGAAAAGCTGTTTTCGGTGCAGCGTCAGAAACATGTTTCTGGTGGTATGAAGCTGAAAGCAGAGTAATATAGCAAGAAGAAAGCAGAAACATTGGTTTGAGGAAGATAAGATACACTAAGCGTGACTGGTAAAAAAACAGGCAAAGTTGTTATTATGGTCAAGCTAGCTAAAAATATTTAACTAAATAAAATGCATAACTAACTTAAGGGGTTAAACTGCGCAACCTATCTTAATTAGTTCAACTTTTTCAAATGGTTAAACTAGCTCAATCGGTTGAGGGACTTCATTGGTCTCATTGGTTTAAATAGTCAAACTAACGAAAAGAGTCGGGGCCTTAAGATTTTACTAGCTATCTTAGTTGGTTAAGGTCGTTAAATGACACCTGCCACCAAAATGCATAACCAGCCTTAATGGTTCAATTAAACAAAATGCATAACGACGTCAAATGACTTAACTGCACAATCGATTTTGAGTGAGATAAAGCCAAAATTGGCAAGTGTAGCTGCAGAGAGGCTAAAATCTTTATCTATTGCAGAAAAACTGAGCACAGCGTGATTTAACAAGAAAACAGCAATAAAGTTGTTCTGAGTGAGATATAGTTTAAAACAGCGAAATTAGCTGCGAACAGGCGATAATCTTAATTCAGTCCGAAAAAAAAAAGGCTGAAGACAGCTTGGTTTAGCAACAAAACAGCAGACAAAGTTGTTTTCAGTGAGGTATAGCAAAAGTCCCTTAAGTGACTGCAAACAGGCCAAAAAACAAATTTTAGTTCAAGGAAAGTAAAAACTGAAAAGAGCGTAATTTGTCACCGAAACAGCAAAAACGTTCTTTTGAGTGAGATCAACCTAAAAATCAGTCAATAACCCTCAAACCGGTCAGAACACCAATTTTAAGAGTTAAAAGAGTTAAAAACAGCGACATTTAGCACCAAGACAACAAAAACCGTTCTTTGGAGATATAGCTAAAATCAGCGGGATTAGCTAAAAACAGGCGAAAACCTTTTTTGAGTGCGAAAAAGCTTAAAACTGCGTAAATTTAGGAACAAAATAGTGGGGACGTTATTTTGAGTGAGATATCACTTGAGTCATCGTTATTAGCAGCAAACAGATGAAAAAACCTAGTTTAGTGCAAGGAAGCTAAAGTGAGCATGACAACTGCAAACAAGCTAAAAAAACCTTTTTACGCTGCTACAAAGCTAAGACAACAGCGTTCTCAGCTGCGAAAGGGCAGGGGACCTGTTTTCGGTACGATAAGGCTTAAAACAGCATAATTCAAGTGCAGAGAAGCGAAACAACGTTTTGAGTGAGACGAACCTGAAATGAGCGTCATTAGTTGCAAAAGCGGAGGAAATTTTTTGCCTTGCGATAAAGCTTAAAAAGCTTAATTCAGCAGAAGCATTAAGGCTAGTTAAACCATGTGAACTACTTTGTGCATTTTAACTGTCTTGGCTACTTTGACTATTTAACGAGTTTAAACAATTTAGCTTGATTGTGCGGTTTGTGCAGTTGACCCTATCGAGCAAAGTTATTCATTTTGTCCAGTTGAACCAATTAACCCGGTCTGAGCATTTGAAGCACATCAACCATTTCAGATAGATGGTGCAATTTGTGCACTTTTACTCTTTCCGCTACTTTGATTATCTCAATTAGTTGAACCGATTAAGCTAGATAGTGCAGTCTAGGCAAAGGAAACATTTAAACTAGTTATACATCTTGTTCGATAGACCATTTAAGCCAGTTTGACCATTTGAACTACTTCAACCCATTAGAAAAGATTTTGCAACCCGTGCAGTTTGACTGGCTTGGCTTGGCTTGGCTTGGCTTGTCTGACCGTCACTTTAACCAGTTGGATAGATGGTGCAATTTTTTTCAGACGACCTCAGTTTGACTGAAACCAGGTTAACCATTTCAACTAGATTGTCCAGGTTGTGAAGTTGAATTGATTAGGCTAGTTATCCATCGTTTTTCAATTGAAGCAAAACGTATTTAACCACGTCACATACTTCGACCAATTAAGCTGGATTGTGTAGCTTGTGCAGTTGATCCAATTAAGCTAAGCGTTTTGTCCGGCTAAAGCCTTTAAGCTAGTTTGACCATATGAACCACTTCTACCAATTACGATGGATTGTCCAATTTGTGCAATTCAACTGTTGTCGCTCGATGGACATTTAACCTTTTGAACCCTATAAGCTACGTCAACTGGTTAGACTAGTTCAAATGGTCAATGAAGCTTAACTTGTTTAAGTGGACAAAATGCATAACTATGCACAACAGTTCAAGCTTGATTGACCATTAGAACTAGTCTAAGCTGTTGACGTAGGTTGTGTTAATTGTGCAAAAAAACAGTAAACCTGCAAAAACTGCAAAATCTCGCTTCACTGGTTAGACTTGTTCAAATGGTCAAACCACCTAAAATTGTTGCAGGGACAAAATGCATACCCAACTTAACAGCTTCAACTGGACAAACTTTTCAATCAAGCTCAACTGTTTGACCTGGCTAAATAATCAAACTAGCAGAACAGCAAAACTGCAGAAATAACACAATCTATATTGAATTGTTGAAGTAGTTATGGTCAAACTAGCTAAAAACATTGAACTGAACAAAATGCATAACTAGGTTTGAATGGTTAAACTGCACAACCTCCCTTAATTACTTCAACTAGTTAAAATGGTCAAACTAGCTTAATCGGTTAGAGGGCTTCGTTTATTTCACTGGTTTAAATAGTCAAACTAGCGAAAACCGTCAAGTCGCTCAAATTTTTACAAGCAATCTTAATTGGTTAAGGCCGTTAAATGACACTAGCCTTAATGCTTTAACTGCACAAAATTCATAACCAGATTTAACAATTCAATTGATCAAGATGCATAACTGGGTCAAATGATTCAACTGCACTATCTGTGCAATGTAGCTTAATTGAATCCAGTAGTTCAAATGGCCAAACTAGGCAAATTGATTCAAGTGATCAAATAGTCAAACAAGGGAACACAGTTAAAATGCGCCAATTGGACAAACTATCTTCATTTGTTCAAGCAGTATAAATGGTCAAACTAGCTTGGGGATAGGGTCTAATCGGACAAAAAGCATAACTACCATAAAGAGTTTAACTGGTTAAAAAGTCAAACTAGCGAATGCAGTTGAACTGAAGAAAGTTACAAAACGCGGAGAAAGTTCAACTGCGCAAAATGCAGAAAGTACGTGAGTTGGCTCAATTGGCTGTTTAGAGCGTTATGTAATGGAAAAAAAACAACGGTTTCGCCCTCTTTTTGCTAAATTATCCTGTTTTTTTAACCTTATCGCATTAAAACATTTTATCGTACTGATAAACGGTTTCCGCATATCGGCGGCTAATTGAGCTTATCTTACTTTTATCTTACTAAAAAGAACGTGTTTGCTTTCTGTGTAATAAAGCTAAAAAAAATAGCGAAACTCGGCGGCTAACAACAGAACAAACGTTTTGAGCGAGATAAAGCTGAAATGAATGTAACTAGCTACAAACAGGCAGAAGACCTCTTTCGGTGTAATAAAAGTAGGGCCAGCTAAATTCAACGGCAACTAAGCGAAAAATCCTTTCCGTGTGATAGAGCCGAAAGGAGCGTAATTAAGCACCAAAAAAAAGAAACGGGCGAAAACCTTTTTCAAGTGCAGAAAAGCTGAAAATAGGGTAGTAAAGAACCAAAACAGCTTAAAACAGCGCGATTAGCTCCAAACAGGCAAAAACCGTTTCCAGTGCGAAAAAGCTGAACACAGCGCGATGTAGCGCCACAACAGCAAAAAGACGTTCTTATGAGTGAGATATAGCGAGAGGCAGCGTGATAAGCTGCAAACGGGCGAAAACCTTTATGCAGTGCAGAAAGGCTGAGAACAGTGTAATTTGGACCCAAAAGAGCAAAAGCGTTCTTCTTTGAGCGAGGTATAGCTAGAACCAGGGTGATAAGCCGTAAACAGGTTAAAAAAACCTTTATGCATTGCAAAAAAGCTGAAAAGGGTATAAGCAAACATGCACAAAGAGGGTTTTCGGTACGATTAAGCTAAAAAGGGCGTAATTTAGCAGCACAGAAGCAAAAAAAAAAAAGTTGTTATGAGTGAGATATAGCTTAAAACAGCGTAATGAGCTGGAAACAGGCGACAGTCTTCATGCAGTTGGAAAAAAAACAACATTTAAAACGGCGTAATTTGGAACCGAAACAGCAAAAAGGTTTTTTGTTTTGAGTGAGATCTAGCTAAAATCAGTCAATTGTCTGCAAAAAGGCCAGAACACCGGTTTTGGTTCAAGGAAGAAAGAAAGTGCGTCAATCCAGGAAACCAGCACAAAAAAAGGTTCTAGGTGCAATACAGCTGAAATACAGCGGCGAAAAAGCAAAAATTTTCTTTCGAGTGAGATATAGTTGGAATCAATGTGAGAAGCTTCAAATAGGCGAAAACCGTTTCCAGTGCGAAAAAGCTGAACACAGCGCAATTTAGCACCACAACAACAAAAACATTTTTTTGCGTGAAATATAGCTAGAATCAGCGTGATAAGCTGGAAACAGGCCAGAACCTTTATGCCGTGAAAAAAGTCTTGTAAGAGTGTAATTTGGACCCGAAAGAGCAAAAAACGTTCTTTTGATTGAGGTATAGCTAGAATCAGCGTGACTAGCTTCAAAAAGGCTAAATTTTTTATTCAGTGCAAAAAAATTTGGAAGAAGCGAAATTTACTAACAAAACACTAGAAACATTGTTTTAGGTGAGATCAAGCAAAAATCAGTCAATTTGCTGCAAACAGGCCAGAAAACCAAGTGTAACAACAGCAGACAGGCACAAAATAGGGTTTTCGGTGCAAAAGAGCTGAAAAGAGCATAGTTTAGCACCACAGCAGGAAAAATGTTGTTATGAGTGAGATATAGCCTAAAAGACCGCTATTAGCTGCAAGCAGATAAACATCTGAATTCAGCGTAATTTAGCAACAAAACAACAAAAACGTTGTTTTCGGAAACATCAAGCTAAAATCGGTCAATTAGCTGCGAACAGGCTAGAAAACCACTTTTCATGCAAGGAAGGTAAGAACAGTGTAACAGCAACGAACAAGTATAGAGAGGGTTTTCAGTACGATAGAGCTGAAAGGAGCGTAATTTAGCATCGCAGAGAGAAAAATGTTGTTATGAGTGAGACATAGCTTAAAACAGCGTCATTAGCTGCAAACAGGTGACACTCTTAATTCAGTACAAACAAAAACTGAAAACAGCGTAATTTAGCAGCAAAAGAGCAAAAACGTTGTTTTGAGTTGAGATCAAGCTAAAAACAGTCGATTATCTGCCAACAGGCTAGAACACCAGGTTTTAGTGCAAGGAAGATAACAGCAGCGTACATCCAGCAAACAAGCGCAAAAAAGGGTTTTCGGTGCGGTAGAGCTGAAAAAAGCGTAACTTAGTGGCGAAAAAGCAAAAACATTCTTCTGAGTGAGATATCGCCAAAATCAGCGTGATTAGCTGCAAACAGGCGAAAAACCTTTTTCAGGTGCGAAAAAGCTGAATACTGCCTAATTTAGCAAGAAAAGAGTAAGAACGTTTTTTGAGTGAGATACAGGTTGAATAATCGGGATTAGCTGGAAACAGGCCACAAAACAAGTTTTTAGAGCGAGAAAGCTCTAAACACAGCATGACAACAGCAGACAAGCCAAAAAACGCCTTTACGTTAGTTAAGAACAGCGTGATTAGGTGCAAAAAGGCAGAAAAGCTGTTTTCGGTGCAGCGTCAGAAACATGTTTCTGGTGGTATGAAGCTGAAAGCAGAGTAATATAGCAAGAAGAAAGCAGAAACATTGGTTTGAGGAAGATAAGATACACTAAGCGTGACTGGTAAAAAAACAGGCAAAGTTGTTATTATGGTCAAGCTAGCTAAAAATATTTAACTAAATAAAATGCATAACTAACTTAAGGGGTTAAACTGCGCAACCTATCTTAATTAGTTCAACTTTTTCAAATGGTTAAACTAGCTCAATCGGTTGAGGGACTTCATTGGTCTCATTGGTTTAAATAGTCAAACTAACGAAAAGAGTCGGGGCCTTAAGATTTTACTAGCTATCTTAGTTGGTTAAGGTCGTTAAATGACACCTGCCACCAAAATGCATAACCAGCCTTAATGGTTCAATTAAACAAAATGCATAACGACGTCAAATGACTTAACTGCACAATCGATTTTGAGTGAGATAAAGCCAAAATTGGCAAGTGTAGCTGCAGAGAGGCTAAAATCTTTATCTATTGCAGAAAAACTGAGCACAGCGTGATTTAACAAGAAAACAGCAATAAAGTTGTTCTGAGTGAGATATAGTTTAAAACAGCGAAATTAGCTGCGAACAGGCGATAATCTTAATTCAGTCCGAAAAAAAAAAGGCTGAAGACAGCTTGGTTTAGCAACAAAACAGCAGACAAAGTTGTTTTCAGTGAGGTATAGCAAAAGTCCCTTAAGTGACTGCAAACAGGCCAAAAAACAAATTTTAGTTCAAGGAAAGTAAAAACTGAAAAGAGCGTAATTTGTCACCGAAACAGCAAAAACGTTCTTTTGAGTGAGATCAACCTAAAAATCAGTCAATAACCCTCAAACCGGTCAGAACACCAATTTTAAGAGTTAAAAGAGTTAAAAACAGCGACATTTAGCACCAAGACAACAAAAACCGTTCTTTGGAGATATAGCTAAAATCAGCGGGATTAGCTAAAAACAGGCGAAAACCTTTTTTGAGTGCGAAAAAGCTTAAAACTGCGTAAATTTAGGAACAAAATAGTGGGGACGTTATTTTGAGTGAGATATCACTTGAGTCATCGTTATTAGCAGCAAACAGATGAAAAAACCTAGTTTAGTGCAAGGAAGCTAAAGTGAGCATGACAACTGCAAACAAGCTAAAAAAACCTTTTTACGCTGCTACAAAGCTAAGACAACAGCGTTCTCAGCTGCGAAAGGGCAGGGGACCTGTTTTCGGTACGATAAGGCTTAAAACAGCATAATTCAAGTGCAGAGAAGCGAAACAACGTTTTGAGTGAGACGAACCTGAAATGAGCGTCATTAGTTGCAAAAGCGGAGGAAATTTTTTGCCTTGCGATAAAGCTTAAAAAGCTTAATTCAGCAGAAGCATTAAGGCTAGTTAAACCATGTGAACTACTTTGTGCATTTTAACTGTCTTGGCTACTTTGACTATTTAACGAGTTTAAACAATTTAGCTTGATTGTGCGGTTTGTGCAGTTGACCCTATCGAGCAAAGTTATTCATTTTGTCCAGTTGAACCAATTAACCCGGTCTGAGCATTTGAAGCACATCAACCATTTCAGATAGATGGTGCAATTTGTGCACTTTTACTCTTTCCGCTACTTTGATTATCTCAATTAGTTGAACCGATTAAGCTAGATAGTGCAGTCTAGGCAAAGGAAACATTTAAACTAGTTATACATCTTGTTCGATAGACCATTTAAGCCAGTTTGACCATTTGAACTACTTCAACCCATTAGAAAAGATTTTGCAACCCGTGCAGTTTGACTGGCTTGGCTTGGCTTGGCTTGGCTTGTCTGACCGTCACTTTAACCAGTTGGATAGATGGTGCAATTTTTTTCAGACGACCTCAGTTTGACTGAAACCAGGTTAACCATTTCAACTAGATTGTCCAGGTTGTGAAGTTGAATTGATTAGGCTAGTTATCCATCGTTTTTCAATTGAAGCAAAACGTATTTAACCACGTCACATACTTCGACCAATTAAGCTGGATTGTGTAGCTTGTGCAGTTGATCCAATTAAGCTAAGCGTTTTGTCCGGCTAAAGCCTTTAAGCTAGTTTGACCATATGAACCACTTCTACCAATTACGATGGATTGTCCAATTTGTGCAATTCAACTGTTGTCGCTCGATGGACATTTAACCTTTTGAACCCTATAAGCTACGTCAACTGGTTAGACTAGTTCAAATGGTCAATGAAGCTTAACTTGTTTAAGTGGACAAAATGCATAACTATGCACAACAGTTCAAGCTTGATTGACCATTAGAACTAGTCTAAGCTGTTGACGTAGGTTGTGTTAATTGTGCAAAAAAACAGTAAACCTGCAAAAACTGCAAAATCTCGCTTCACTGGTTAGACTTGTTCAAATGGTCAAACCACCTAAAATTGTTGCAGGGACAAAATGCATACCCAACTTAACAGCTTCAACTGGACAAACTTTTCAATCAAGCTCAACTGTTTGACCTGGCTAAATAATCAAACTAGCAGAACAGCAAAACTGCAGAAATAACACAATCTATATTGAATTGTTGAAGTAGTTATGGTCAAACTAGCTAAAAACATTGAACTGAACAAAATGCATAACTAGGTTTGAATGGTTAAACTGCACAACCTCCCTTAATTACTTCAACTAGTTAAAATGGTCAAACTAGCTTAATCGGTTAGAGGGCTTCGTTTATTTCACTGGTTTAAATAGTCAAACTAGCGAAAACCGTCAAGTCGCTCAAATTTTTACAAGCAATCTTAATTGGTTAAGGCCGTTAAATGACACTAGCCTTAATGCTTTAACTGCACAAAATTCATAACCAGATTTAACAATTCAATTGATCAAGATGCATAACTGGGTCAAATGATTCAACTGCACTATCTGTGCAATGTAGCTTAATTGAATCCAGTAGTTCAAATGGCCAAACTAGGCAAATTGATTCAAGTGATCAAATAGTCAAACAAGGGAACACAGTTAAAATGCGCCAATTGGACAAACTATCTTCATTTGTTCAAGCAGTATAAATGGTCAAACTAGCTTGGGGATAGGGTCTAATCGGACAAAAAGCATAACTACCATAAAGAGTTTAACTGGTTAAAAAGTCAAACTAGCGAATGCAGTTGAACTGAAGAAAGTTACAAAACGCGGAGAAAGTTCAACTGCGCAAAATGCAGAAAGTACGTGAGTTGGCTCAATTGGCTGTTTAGAGCGTTATGTAATGGAAAAAAAACAACGGTTTCGCCCTCTTTTTGCTAAATTATCCTGTTTTTTTAACCTTATCGCATTAAAACATTTTATCGTACTGATAAACGGTTTCCGCATATCGGCGGCTAATTGAGCTTATCTTACTTTTATCTTACTAAAAAGAACGTGTTTGCTTTCTGTGTAATAAAGCTAAAAAAAATAGCGAAACTCGGCGGCTAACAACAGAACAAACGTTTTGAGCGAGATAAAGCTGAAATGAATGTAACTAGCTACAAACAGGCAGAAGACCTCTTTCGGTGTAATAAAAGTAGGGCCAGCTAAATTCAACGGCAACTAAGCGAAAAATCCTTTCCGTGTGATAGAGCCGAAAGGAGCGTAATTAAGCACCAAAAAAAAAAACGGGCGAAAACCTTTTTCAAGTGCAGAAAAGCTGAAAATAGGGTAGTAAAGAACCAAAACAGCTTAAAACAGCGCGATTAGCTCCAAACAGGCAAAAACCGTTTCCAGTGCGAAAAAGCTGAACACAGCGCGATGTAGCGCCACAACAGCAAAAAGACGTTCTTATGAGTGAGATATAGCGAGAGGCAGCGTGATAAGCTGCAAACGGGCGAAAACCTTTATGCAGTGCAGAAAGGCTGAGAACAGTGTAATTTGGACCCAAAAGAGCAAAAGCGTTCTTCTTTGAGCGAGGTATAGCTAGAACCAGGGTGATAAGCCGTAAACAGGTTAAAAAAACCTTTATGCATTGCAAAAAAGCTGAAAAGGGTATAAGCAAACATGCACAAAGAGGGTTTTCGGTACGATTAAGCTAAAAAGGGCGTAATTTAGCAGCACAGAAGCAAAAAAAAAAAAGTTGTTATGAGTGAGATATAGCTTAAAACAGCGTAATGAGCTGGAAACAGGCGACAGTCTTCATGCAGTTGGAAAAAAAACAACATTTAAAACGGCGTAATTTGGAACCGAAACAGCAAAAAGGTTTTTTGTTTTGAGTGAGATCTAGCTAAAATCAGTCAATTGTCTGCAAAAAGGCCAGAACACCGGTTTTGGTTCAAGGAAGAAAGAAAGTGCGTCAATCCAGGAAACCAGCACAAAAAAAGGTTCTAGGTGCAATACAGCTGAAATACAGCGGCGAAAAAGCAAAAATTTTCTTTCGAGTGAGATATAGTTGGAATCAATGTGAGAAGCTTCAAATAGGCGAAAACCGTTTCCAGTGCGAAAAAGCTGAACACAGCGCAATTTAGCACCACAACAACAAAAACATTTTTTTGCGTGAAATATAGCTAGAATCAGCGTGATAAGCTGGAAACAGGCCAGAACCTTTATGCCGTGAAAAAAGTCTTGTAAGAGTGTAATTTGGACCCGAAAGAGCAAAAAACGTTCTTTTGATTGAGGTATAGCTAGAATCAGCGTGACTAGCTTCAAAAAGGCTAAATTTTTTATTCAGTGCAAAAAAATTTGGAAGAAGCGAAATTTACTAACAAAACACTAGAAACATTGTTTTAGGTGAGATCAAGCAAAAATCAGTCAATTTGCTGCAAACAGGCCAGAAAACCAAGTGTAACAACAGCAGACAGGCACAAAATAGGGTTTTCGGTGCAAAAGAGCTGAAAAGAGCATAGTTTAGCACCACAGCAGGAAAAATGTTGTTATGAGTGAGATATAGCCTAAAAGACCGCTATTAGCTGCAAGCAGATAAACATCTGAATTCAGCGTAATTTAGCAACAAAACAACAAAAACGTTGTTTTCGGAAACATCAAGCTAAAATCGGTCAATTAGCTGCGAACAGGCTAGAAAACCACTTTTCATGCAAGGAAGGTAAGAACAGTGTAACAGCAACGAACAAGTATAGAGAGGGTTTTCAGTACGATAGAGCTGAAAGGAGCGTAATTTAGCATCGCAGAGAGAAAAATGTTGTTATGAGTGAGACATAGCTTAAAACAGCGTCATTAGCTGCAAACAGGTGACACTCTTAATTCAGTACAAACAAAAACTGAAAACAGCGTAATTTAGCAGCAAAAGAGCAAAAACGTTGTTTTGAGTTGAGATCAAGCTAAAAACAGTCGATTATCTGCCAACAGGCTAGAACACCAGGTTTTAGTGCAAGGAAGATAACAGCAGCGTACATCCAGCAAACAAGCGCAAAAAAGGGTTTTCGGTGCGGTAGAGCTGAAAAAAGCGTAACTTAGTGGCGAAAAAGCAAAAACATTCTTCTGAGTGAGATATCGCCAAAATCAGCGTGATTAGCTGCAAACAGGCGAAAAACCTTTTTCAGGTGCGAAAAAGCTGAATACTGCCTAATTTAGCAAGAAAAGAGTAAGAACGTTTTTTGAGTGAGATACAGGTTGAATAATCGGGATTAGCTGGAAACAGGCCACAAAACAAGTTTTTAGAGCGAGAAAGCTCTAAACACAGCATGACAACAGCAGACAAGCCAAAAAACGCCTTTACGTTAGTTAAGAACAGCGTGATTAGGTGCAAAAAGGCAGAAAAGCTGTTTTCGGTGCAGCGTCAGAAACATGTTTCTGGTGGTATGAAGCTGAAAGCAGAGTAATATAGCAAGAAGAAAGCAGAAACATTGGTTTGAGGAAGATAAGATACACTAAGCGTGACTGGTAAAAAAACAGGCAAAGTTGTTATTATGGTCAAGCTAGCTAAAAATATTTAACTAAATAAAATGCATAACTAACTTAAGGGGTTAAACTGCGCAACCTATCTTAATTAGTTCAACTTTTTCAAATGGTTAAACTAGCTCAATCGGTTGAGGGACTTCATTGGTCTCATTGGTTTAAATAGTCAAACTAACGAAAAGAGTCGGGGCCTTAAGATTTTACTAGCTATCTTAGTTGGTTAAGGTCGTTAAATGACACCTGCCACCAAAATGCATAACCAGCCTTAATGGTTCAATTAAACAAAATGCATAACGACGTCAAATGACTTAACTGCACAATCGATTTTGAGTGAGATAAAGCCAAAATTGGCAAGTGTAGCTGCAGAGAGGCTAAAATCTTTATCTATTGCAGAAAAACTGAGCACAGCGTGATTTAACAAGAAAACAGCAATAAAGTTGTTCTGAGTGAGATATAGTTTAAAACAGCGAAATTAGCTGCGAACAGGCGATAATCTTAATTCAGTCCGAAAAAAAAAAGGCTGAAGACAGCTTGGTTTAGCAACAAAACAGCAGACAAAGTTGTTTTCAGTGAGGTATAGCAAAAGTCCCTTAAGTGACTGCAAACAGGCCAAAAAACAAATTTTAGTTCAAGGAAAGTAAAAACTGAAAAGAGCGTAATTTGTCACCGAAACAGCAAAAACGTTCTTTTGAGTGAGATCAACCTAAAAATCAGTCAATAACCCTCAAACCGGTCAGAACACCAATTTTAAGAGTTAAAAGAGTTAAAAACAGCGACATTTAGCACCAAGACAACAAAAACCGTTCTTTGGAGATATAGCTAAAATCAGCGGGATTAGCTAAAAACAGGCGAAAACCTTTTTTGAGTGCGAAAAAGCTTAAAACTGCGTAAATTTAGGAACAAAATAGTGGGGACGTTATTTTGAGTGAGATATCACTTGAGTCATCGTTATTAGCAGCAAACAGATGAAAAAACCTAGTTTAGTGCAAGGAAGCTAAAGTGAGCATGACAACTGCAAACAAGCTAAAAAAACCTTTTTACGCTGCTACAAAGCTAAGACAACAGCGTTCTCAGCTGCGAAAGGGCAGGGGACCTGTTTTCGGTACGATAAGGCTTAAAACAGCATAATTCAAGTGCAGAGAAGCGAAACAACGTTTTGAGTGAGACGAACCTGAAATGAGCGTCATTAGTTGCAAAAGCGGAGGAAATTTTTTGCCTTGCGATAAAGCTTAAAAAGCTTAATTCAGCAGAAGCATTAAGGCTAGTTAAACCATGTGAACTACTTTGTGCATTTTAACTGTCTTGGCTACTTTGACTATTTAACGAGTTTAAACAATTTAGCTTGATTGTGCGGTTTGTGCAGTTGACCCTATCGAGCAAAGTTATTCATTTTGTCCAGTTGAACCAATTAACCCGGTCTGAGCATTTGAAGCACATCAACCATTTCAGATAGATGGTGCAATTTGTGCACTTTTACTCTTTCCGCTACTTTGATTATCTCAATTAGTTGAACCGATTAAGCTAGATAGTGCAGTCTAGGCAAAGGAAACATTTAAACTAGTTATACATCTTGTTCGATAGACCATTTAAGCCAGTTTGACCATTTGAACTACTTCAACCCATTAGAAAAGATTTTGCAACCCGTGCAGTTTGACTGGCTTGGCTTGGCTTGGCTTGGCTTGTCTGACCGTCACTTTAACCAGTTGGATAGATGGTGCAATTTTTTTCAGACGACCTCAGTTTGACTGAAACCAGGTTAACCATTTCAACTAGATTGTCCAGGTTGTGAAGTTGAATTGATTAGGCTAGTTATCCATCGTTTTTCAATTGAAGCAAAACGTATTTAACCACGTCACATACTTCGACCAATTAAGCTGGATTGTGTAGCTTGTGCAGTTGATCCAATTAAGCTAAGCGTTTTGTCCGGCTAAAGCCTTTAAGCTAGTTTGACCATATGAACCACTTCTACCAATTACGATGGATTGTCCAATTTGTGCAATTCAACTGTTGTCGCTCGATGGACATTTAACCTTTTGAACCCTATAAGCTACGTCAACTGGTTAGACTAGTTCAAATGGTCAATGAAGCTTAACTTGTTTAAGTGGACAAAATGCATAACTATGCACAACAGTTCAAGCTTGATTGACCATTAGAACTAGTCTAAGCTGTTGACGTAGGTTGTGTTAATTGTGCAAAAAAACAGTAAACCTGCAAAAACTGCAAAATCTCGCTTCACTGGTTAGACTTGTTCAAATGGTCAAACCACCTAAAATTGTTGCAGGGACAAAATGCATACCCAACTTAACAGCTTCAACTGGACAAACTTTTCAATCAAGCTCAACTGTTTGACCTGGCTAAATAATCAAACTAGCAGAACAGCAAAACTGCAGAAATAACACAATCTATATTGAATTGTTGAAGTAGTTATGGTCAAACTAGCTAAAAACATTGAACTGAACAAAATGCATAACTAGGTTTGAATGGTTAAACTGCACAACCTCCCTTAATTACTTCAACTAGTTAAAATGGTCAAACTAGCTTAATCGGTTAGAGGGCTTCGTTTATTTCACTGGTTTAAATAGTCAAACTAGCGAAAACCGTCAAGTCGCTCAAATTTTTACAAGCAATCTTAATTGGTTAAGGCCGTTAAATGACACTAGCCTTAATGCTTTAACTGCACAAAATTCATAACCAGATTTAACAATTCAATTGATCAAGATGCATAACTGGGTCAAATGATTCAACTGCACTATCTGTGCAATGTAGCTTAATTGAATCCAGTAGTTCAAATGGCCAAACTAGGCAAATTGATTCAAGTGATCAAATAGTCAAACAAGGGAACACAGTTAAAATGCGCCAATTGGACAAACTATCTTCATTTGTTCAAGCAGTATAAATGGTCAAACTAGCTTGGGGATAGGGTCTAATCGGACAAAAAGCATAACTACCATAAAGAGTTTAACTGGTTAAAAAGTCAAACTAGCGAATGCAGTTGAACTGAAGAAAGTTACAAAACGCGGAGAAAGTTCAACTGCGCAAAATGCAGAAAGTACGTGAGTTGGCTCAATTGGCTGTTTAGAGCGTTATGTAATGGAAAAAAAACAACGGTTTCGCCCTCTTTTTGCTAAATTATCCTGTTTTTTTAACCTTATCGCATTAAAACATTTTATCGTACTGATAAACGGTTTCCGCATATCGGCGGCTAATTGAGCTTATCTTACTTTTATCTTACTAAAAAGAACGTGTTTGCTTTCTGTGTAATAAAGCTAAAAAAAATAGCGAAACTCGGCGGCTAACAACAGAACAAACGTTTTGAGCGAGATAAAGCTGAAATGAATGTAACTAGCTACAAACAGGCAGAAGACCTCTTTCGGTGTAATAAAAGTAGGGCCAGCTAAATTCAACGGCAACTAAGCGAAAAATCCTTTCCGTGTGATAGAGCCGAAAGGAGCGTAATTAAGCACCAAAAAAAAAAACGGGCGAAAACCTTTTTCAAGTGCAGAAAAGCTGAAAATAGGGTAGTAAAGAACCAAAACAGCTTAAAACAGCGCGATTAGCTCCAAACAGGCAAAAACCGTTTCCAGTGCGAAAAAGCTGAACACAGCGCGATGTAGCGCCACAACAGCAAAAAGACGTTCTTATGAGTGAGATATAGCGAGAGGCAGCGTGATAAGCTGCAAACGGGCGAAAACCTTTATGCAGTGCAGAAAGGCTGAGAACAGTGTAATTTGGACCCAAAAGAGCAAAAGCGTTCTTCTTTGAGCGAGGTATAGCTAGAACCAGGGTGATAAGCCGTAAACAGGTTAAAAAAACCTTTATGCATTGCAAAAAAGCTGAAAAGGGTATAAGCAAACATGCACAAAGAGGGTTTTCGGTACGATTAAGCTAAAAAGGGCGTAATTTAGCAGCACAGAAGCAAAAAAAAAAAAGTTGTTATGAGTGAGATATAGCTTAAAACAGCGTAATGAGCTGGAAACAGGCGACAGTCTTCATGCAGTTGGAAAAAAAACAACATTTAAAACGGCGTAATTTGGAACCGAAACAGCAAAAAGGTTTTTTGTTTTGAGTGAGATCTAGCTAAAATCAGTCAATTGTCTGCAAAAAGGCCAGAACACCGGTTTTGGTTCAAGGAAGAAAGAAAGTGCGTCAATCCAGGAAACCAGCACAAAAAAAGGTTCTAGGTGCAATACAGCTGAAATACAGCGGCGAAAAAGCAAAAATTTTCTTTCGAGTGAGATATAGTTGGAATCAATGTGAGAAGCTTCAAATAGGCGAAAACCGTTTCCAGTGCGAAAAAGCTGAACACAGCGCAATTTAGCACCACAACAACAAAAACATTTTTTTGCGTGAAATATAGCTAGAATCAGCGTGATAAGCTGGAAACAGGCCAGAACCTTTATGCCGTGAAAAAAGTCTTGTAAGAGTGTAATTTGGACCCGAAAGAGCAAAAAACGTTCTTTTGATTGAGGTATAGCTAGAATCAGCGTGACTAGCTTCAAAAAGGCTAAATTTTTTATTCAGTGCAAAAAAATTTGGAAGAAGCGAAATTTACTAACAAAACACTAGAAACATTGTTTTAGGTGAGATCAAGCAAAAATCAGTCAATTTGCTGCAAACAGGCCAGAAAACCAAGTGTAACAACAGCAGACAGGCACAAAATAGGGTTTTCGGTGCAAAAGAGCTGAAAAGAGCATAGTTTAGCACCACAGCAGGAAAAATGTTGTTATGAGTGAGATATAGCCTAAAAGACCGCTATTAGCTGCAAGCAGATAAACATCTGAATTCAGCGTAATTTAGCAACAAAACAACAAAAACGTTGTTTTCGGAAACATCAAGCTAAAATCGGTCAATTAGCTGCGAACAGGCTAGAAAACCACTTTTCATGCAAGGAAGGTAAGAACAGTGTAACAGCAACGAACAAGTATAGAGAGGGTTTTCAGTACGATAGAGCTGAAAGGAGCGTAATTTAGCATCGCAGAGAGAAAAATGTTGTTATGAGTGAGACATAGCTTAAAACAGCGTCATTAGCTGCAAACAGGTGACACTCTTAATTCAGTACAAACAAAAACTGAAAACAGCGTAATTTAGCAGCAAAAGAGCAAAAACGTTGTTTTGAGTTGAGATCAAGCTAAAAACAGTCGATTATCTGCCAACAGGCTAGAACACCAGGTTTTAGTGCAAGGAAGATAACAGCAGCGTACATCCAGCAAACAAGCGCAAAAAAGGGTTTTCGGTGCGGTAGAGCTGAAAAAAGCGTAACTTAGTGGCGAAAAAGCAAAAACATTCTTCTGAGTGAGATATCGCCAAAATCAGCGTGATTAGCTGCAAACAGGCGAAAAACCTTTTTCAGGTGCGAAAAAGCTGAATACTGCCTAATTTAGCAAGAAAAGAGTAAGAACGTTTTTTGAGTGAGATACAGGTTGAATAATCGGGATTAGCTGGAAACAGGCCACAAAACAAGTTTTTAGAGCGAGAAAGCTCTAAACACAGCATGACAACAGCAGACAAGCCAAAAAACGCCTTTACGTTAGTTAAGAACAGCGTGATTAGGTGCAAAAAGGCAGAAAAGCTGTTTTCGGTGCAGCGTCAGAAACATGTTTCTGGTGGTATGAAGCTGAAAGCAGAGTAATATAGCAAGAAGAAAGCAGAAACATTGGTTTGAGGAAGATAAGATACACTAAGCGTGACTGGTAAAAAAACAGGCAAAGTTGTTATTATGGTCAAGCTAGCTAAAAATATTTAACTAAATAAAATGCATAACTAACTTAAGGGGTTAAACTGCGCAACCTATCTTAATTAGTTCAACTTTTTCAAATGGTTAAACTAGCTCAATCGGTTGAGGGACTTCATTGGTCTCATTGGTTTAAATAGTCAAACTAACGAAAAGAGTCGGGGCCTTAAGATTTTACTAGCTATCTTAGTTGGTTAAGGTCGTTAAATGACACCTGCCACCAAAATGCATAACCAGCCTTAATGGTTCAATTAAACAAAATGCATAACGACGTCAAATGACTTAACTGCACAATCGATTTTGAGTGAGATAAAGCCAAAATTGGCAAGTGTAGCTGCAGAGAGGCTAAAATCTTTATCTATTGCAGAAAAACTGAGCACAGCGTGATTTAACAAGAAAACAGCAATAAAGTTGTTCTGAGTGAGATATAGTTTAAAACAGCGAAATTAGCTGCGAACAGGCGATAATCTTAATTCAGTCCGAAAAAAAAAAGGCTGAAGACAGCTTGGTTTAGCAACAAAACAGCAGACAAAGTTGTTTTCAGTGAGGTATAGCAAAAGTCCCTTAAGTGACTGCAAACAGGCCAAAAAACAAATTTTAGTTCAAGGAAAGTAAAAACTGAAAAGAGCGTAATTTGTCACCGAAACAGCAAAAACGTTCTTTTGAGTGAGATCAACCTAAAAATCAGTCAATAACCCTCAAACCGGTCAGAACACCAATTTTAAGAGTTAAAAGAGTTAAAAACAGCGACATTTAGCACCAAGACAACAAAAACCGTTCTTTGGAGATATAGCTAAAATCAGCGGGATTAGCTAAAAACAGGCGAAAACCTTTTTTGAGTGCGAAAAAGCTTAAAACTGCGTAAATTTAGGAACAAAATAGTGGGGACGTTATTTTGAGTGAGATATCACTTGAGTCATCGTTATTAGCAGCAAACAGATGAAAAAACCTAGTTTAGTGCAAGGAAGCTAAAGTGAGCATGACAACTGCAAACAAGCTAAAAAAACCTTTTTACGCTGCTACAAAGCTAAGACAACAGCGTTCTCAGCTGCGAAAGGGCAGGGGACCTGTTTTCGGTACGATAAGGCTTAAAACAGCATAATTCAAGTGCAGAGAAGCGAAACAACGTTTTGAGTGAGACGAACCTGAAATGAGCGTCATTTTTTGCCTTGCGATAAAGCTTAAAAAGCTTAATTCAGCAGAAGCATTAAGGCTAGTTAAACCATGTGAACTACTTTGTGCATTTTAACTGTCTTGGCTACTTTGACTATTTAACGAGTTTAAACAATTTAGCTTGATTGTGCGGTTTGTGCAGTTGACCCTATCGAGCAAAGTTATTCATTTTGTCCAGTTGAACCAATTAACCCGGTCTGAGCATTTGAAGCACATCAACCATTTCAGATAGATGGTGCAATTTGTGCACTTTTACTCTTTCCGCTACTTTGATTATCTCAATTAGTTGAACCGATTAAGCTAGATAGTGCAGTCTAGGCAAAGGAAACATTTAAACTAGTTATACATCTTGTTCGATAGACCATTTAAGCCAGTTTGACCATTTGAACTACTTCAACCCATTAGAAAAGATTTTGCAACCCGTGCAGTTTGACTGGCTTGGCTTGGCTTGGCTTGGCTTGTCTGACCGTCACTTTAACCAGTTGGATAGATGGTGCAATTTTTTTCAGACGACCTCAGTTTGACTGAAACCAGGTTAACCATTTCAACTAGATTGTCCAGGTTGTGAAGTTGAATTGATTAGGCTAGTTATCCATCGTTTTTCAATTGAAGCAAAACGTATTTAACCACGTCACATACTTCGACCAATTAAGCTGGATTGTGTAGCTTGTGCAGTTGATCCAATTAAGCTAAGCGTTTTGTCCGGCTAAAGCCTTTAAGCTAGTTTGACCATATGAACCACTTCTACCAATTACGATGGATTGTCCAATTTGTGCAATTCAACTGTTGTCGCTCGATGGACATTTAACCTTTTGAACCCTATAAGCTACGTCAACTGGTTAGACTAGTTCAAATGGTCAATGAAGCTTAACTTGTTTAAGTGGACAAAATGCATAACTATGCACAACAGTTCAAGCTTGATTGACCATTAGAACTAGTCTAAGCTGTTGACGTAGGTTGTGTTAATTGTGCAAAAAAACAGTAAACCTGCAAAAACTGCAAAATCTCGCTTCACTGGTTAGACTTGTTCAAATGGTCAAACCACCTAAAATTGTTGCAGGGACAAAATGCATACCCAACTTAACAGCTTCAACTGGACAAACTTTTCAATCAAGCTCAACTGTTTGACCTGGCTAAATAATCAAACTAGCAGAACAGCAAAACTGCAGAAATAACACAATCTATATTGAATTGTTGAAGTAGTTATGGTCAAACTAGCTAAAAACATTGAACTGAACAAAATGCATAACTAGGTTTGAATGGTTAAACTGCACAACCTCCCTTAATTACTTCAACTAGTTAAAATGGTCAAACTAGCTTAATCGGTTAGAGGGCTTCGTTTATTTCACTGGTTTAAATAGTCAAACTAGCGAAAACCGTCAAGTCGCTCAAATTTTTACAAGCAATCTTAATTGGTTAAGGCCGTTAAATGACACTAGCCTTAATGCTTTAACTGCACAAAATTCATAACCAGATTTAACAATTCAATTGATCAAGATGCATAACTGGGTCAAATGATTCAACTGCACTATCTGTGCAATGTAGCTTAATTGAATCCAGTAGTTCAAATGGCCAAACTAGGCAAATTGATTCAAGTGATCAAATAGTCAAACAAGGGAACACAGTTAAAATGCGCCAATTGGACAAACTATCTTCATTTGTTCAAGCAGTATAAATGGTCAAACTAGCTTGGGGATAGGGTCTAATCGGACAAAAAGCATAACTACCATAAAGAGTTTAACTGGTTAAAAAGTCAAACTAGCGAATGCAGTTGAACTGAAGAAAGTTACAAAACGCGGAGAAAGTTCAACTGCGCAAAATGCAGAAAGTACGTGAGTTGGCTCAATTGGCTGTTTAGAGCGTTATGTAATGGAAAAAAAACAACGGTTTCGCCCTCTTTTTGCTAAATTATCCTGTTTTTTTAACCTTATCGCATTAAAACATTTTATCGTACTGATAAACGGTTTCCGCATATCGGCGGCTAATTGAGCTTATCTTACTTTTATCTTACTAAAAAGAACGTGTTTGCTTTCTGTGTAATAAAGCTAAAAAAAATAGCGAAACTCGGCGGCTAACAACAGAACAAACGTTTTGAGCGAGATAAAGCTGAAATGAATGTAACTAGCTACAAACAGGCAGAAGACCTCTTTCGGTGTAATAAAAGTAGGGCCAGCTAAATTCAACGGCAACTAAGCGAAAAATCCTTTCCGTGTGATAGAGCCGAAAGGAGCGTAATTAAGCACCAAAAAAAAAAACGGGCGAAAACCTTTTTCAAGTGCAGAAAAGCTGAAAATAGGGTAGTAAAGAACCAAAACAGCTTAAAACAGCGCGATTAGCTCCAAACAGGCAAAAACCGTTTCCAGTGCGAAAAAGCTGAACACAGCGCGATGTAGCGCCACAACAGCAAAAAGACGTTCTTATGAGTGAGATATAGCGAGAGGCAGCGTGATAAGCTGCAAACGGGCGAAAACCTTTATGCAGTGCAGAAAGGCTGAGAACAGTGTAATTTGGACCCAAAAGAGCAAAAGCGTTCTTCTTTGAGCGAGGTATAGCTAGAACCAGGGTGATAAGCCGTAAACAGGTTAAAAAAACCTTTATGCATTGCAAAAAAGCTGAAAAGGGTATAAGCAAACATGCACAAAGAGGGTTTTCGGTACGATTAAGCTAAAAAGGGCGTAATTTAGCAGCACAGAAGCAAAAAAAAAAAAGTTGTTATGAGTGAGATATAGCTTAAAACAGCGTAATGAGCTGGAAACAGGCGACAGTCTTCATGCAGTTGGAAAAAAAACAACATTTAAAACGGCGTAATTTGGAACCGAAACAGCAAAAAGGTTTTTTGTTTTGAGTGAGATCTAGCTAAAATCAGTCAATTGTCTGCAAAAAGGCCAGAACACCGGTTTTGGTTCAAGGAAGAAAGAAAGTGCGTCAATCCAGGAAACCAGCACAAAAAAAGGTTCTAGGTGCAATACAGCTGAAATACAGCGGCGAAAAAGCAAAAATTTTCTTTCGAGTGAGATATAGTTGGAATCAATGTGAGAAGCTTCAAATAGGCGAAAACCGTTTCCAGTGCGAAAAAGCTGAACACAGCGCAATTTAGCACCACAACAACAAAAACATTTTTTTGCGTGAAATATAGCTAGAATCAGCGTGATAAGCTGGAAACAGGCCAGAACCTTTATGCCGTGAAAAAAGTCTTGTAAGAGTGTAATTTGGACCCGAAAGAGCAAAAAACGTTCTTTTGATTGAGGTATAGCTAGAATCAGCGTGACTAGCTTCAAAAAGGCTAAATTTTTTATTCAGTGCAAAAAAATTTGGAAGAAGCGAAATTTACTAACAAAACACTAGAAACATTGTTTTAGGTGAGATCAAGCAAAAATCAGTCAATTTGCTGCAAACAGGCCAGAAAACCAAGTGTAACAACAGCAGACAGGCACAAAATAGGGTTTTCGGTGCAAAAGAGCTGAAAAGAGCATAGTTTAGCACCACAGCAGGAAAAATGTTGTTATGAGTGAGATATAGCCTAAAAGACCGCTATTAGCTGCAAGCAGATAAACATCTGAATTCAGCGTAATTTAGCAACAAAACAACAAAAACGTTGTTTTCGGAAACATCAAGCTAAAATCGGTCAATTAGCTGCGAACAGGCTAGAAAACCACTTTTCATGCAAGGAAGGTAAGAACAGTGTAACAGCAACGAACAAGTATAGAGAGGGTTTTCAGTACGATAGAGCTGAAAGGAGCGTAATTTAGCATCGCAGAGAGAAAAATGTTGTTATGAGTGAGACATAGCTTAAAACAGCGTCATTAGCTGCAAACAGGTGACACTCTTAATTCAGTACAAACAAAAACTGAAAACAGCGTAATTTAGCAGCAAAAGAGCAAAAACGTTGTTTTGAGTTGAGATCAAGCTAAAAACAGTCGATTATCTGCCAACAGGCTAGAACACCAGGTTTTAGTGCAAGGAAGATAACAGCAGCGTACATCCAGCAAACAAGCGCAAAAAAGGGTTTTCGGTGCGGTAGAGCTGAAAAAAGCGTAACTTAGTGGCGAAAAAGCAAAAACATTCTTCTGAGTGAGATATCGCCAAAATCAGCGTGATTAGCTGCAAACAGGCGAAAAACCTTTTTCAGGTGCGAAAAAGCTGAATACTGCCTAATTTAGCAAGAAAAGAGTAAGAACGTTTTTTGAGTGAGATACAGGTTGAATAATCGGGATTAGCTGGAAACAGGCCACAAAACAAGTTTTTAGAGCGAGAAAGCTCTAAACACAGCATGACAACAGCAGACAAGCCAAAAAACGCCTTTACGTTAGTTAAGAACAGCGTGATTAGGTGCAAAAAGGCAGAAAAGCTGTTTTCGGTGCAGCGTCAGAAACATGTTTCTGGTGGTATGAAGCTGAAAGCAGAGTAATATAGCAAGAAGAAAGCAGAAACATTGGTTTGAGGAAGATAAGATACACTAAGCGTGACTGGTAAAAAAACAGGCAAAGTTGTTATTATGGTCAAGCTAGCTAAAAATATTTAACTAAATAAAATGCATAACTAACTTAAGGGGTTAAACTGCGCAACCTATCTTAATTAGTTCAACTTTTTCAAATGGTTAAACTAGCTCAATCGGTTGAGGGACTTCATTGGTCTCATTGGTTTAAATAGTCAAACTAACGAAAAGAGTCGGGGCCTTAAGATTTTACTAGCTATCTTAGTTGGTTAAGGTCGTTAAATGACACCTGCCACCAAAATGCATAACCAGCCTTAATGGTTCAATTAAACAAAATGCATAACGACGTCAAATGACTTAACTGCACAATCGATTTTGAGTGAGATAAAGCCAAAATTGGCAAGTGTAGCTGCAGAGAGGCTAAAATCTTTATCTATTGCAGAAAAACTGAGCACAGCGTGATTTAACAAGAAAACAGCAATAAAGTTGTTCTGAGTGAGATATAGTTTAAAACAGCGAAATTAGCTGCGAACAGGCGATAATCTTAATTCAGTCCGAAAAAAAAAAGGCTGAAGACAGCTTGGTTTAGCAACAAAACAGCAGACAAAGTTGTTTTCAGTGAGGTATAGCAAAAGTCCCTTAAGTGACTGCAAACAGGCCAAAAAACAAATTTTAGTTCAAGGAAAGTAAAAACTGAAAAGAGCGTAATTTGTCACCGAAACAGCAAAAACGTTCTTTTGAGTGAGATCAACCTAAAAATCAGTCAATAACCCTCAAACCGGTCAGAACACCAATTTTAAGAGTTAAAAGAGTTAAAAACAGCGACATTTAGCACCAAGACAACAAAAACCGTTCTTTGGAGATATAGCTAAAATCAGCGGGATTAGCTAAAAACAGGCGAAAACCTTTTTTGAGTGCGAAAAAGCTTAAAACTGCGTAAATTTAGGAACAAAATAGTGGGGACGTTATTTTGAGTGAGATATCACTTGAGTCATCGTTATTAGCAGCAAACAGATGAAAAAACCTAGTTTAGTGCAAGGAAGCTAAAGTGAGCATGACAACTGCAAACAAGCTAAAAAAACCTTTTTACGCTGCTACAAAGCTAAGACAACAGCGTTCTCAGCTGCGAAAGGGCAGGGGACCTGTTTTCGGTACGATAAGGCTTAAAACAGCATAATTCAAGTGCAGAGAAGCGAAACAACGTTTTGAGTGAGACGAACCTGAAATGAGCGTCATTTTTTGCCTTGCGATAAAGCTTAAAAAGCTTAATTCAGCAGAAGCATTAAGGCTAGTTAAACCATGTGAACTACTTTGTGCATTTTAACTGTCTTGGCTACTTTGACTATTTAACGAGTTTAAACAATTTAGCTTGATTGTGCGGTTTGTGCAGTTGACCCTATCGAGCAAAGTTATTCATTTTGTCCAGTTGAACCAATTAACCCGGTCTGAGCATTTGAAGCACATCAACCATTTCAGATAGATGGTGCAATTTGTGCACTTTTACTCTTTCCGCTACTTTGATTATCTCAATTAGTTGAACCGATTAAGCTAGATAGTGCAGTCTAGGCAAAGGAAACATTTAAACTAGTTATACATCTTGTTCGATAGACCATTTAAGCCAGTTTGACCATTTGAACTACTTCAACCCATTAGAAAAGATTTTGCAACCCGTGCAGTTTGACTGGCTTGGCTTGGCTTGGCTTGGCTTGTCTGACCGTCACTTTAACCAGTTGGATAGATGGTGCAATTTTTTTCAGACGACCTCAGTTTGACTGAAACCAGGTTAACCATTTCAACTAGATTGTCCAGGTTGTGAAGTTGAATTGATTAGGCTAGTTATCCATCGTTTTTCAATTGAAGCAAAACGTATTTAACCACGTCACATACTTCGACCAATTAAGCTGGATTGTGTAGCTTGTGCAGTTGATCCAATTAAGCTAAGCGTTTTGTCCGGCTAAAGCCTTTAAGCTAGTTTGACCATATGAACCACTTCTACCAATTACGATGGATTGTCCAATTTGTGCAATTCAACTGTTGTCGCTCGATGGACATTTAACCTTTTGAACCCTATAAGCTACGTCAACTGGTTAGACTAGTTCAAATGGTCAATGAAGCTTAACTTGTTTAAGTGGACAAAATGCATAACTATGCACAACAGTTCAAGCTTGATTGACCATTAGAACTAGTCTAAGCTGTTGACGTAGGTTGTGTTAATTGTGCAAAAAAACAGTAAACCTGCAAAAACTGCAAAATCTCGCTTCACTGGTTAGACTTGTTCAAATGGTCAAACCACCTAAAATTGTTGCAGGGACAAAATGCATACCCAACTTAACAGCTTCAACTGGACAAACTTTTCAATCAAGCTCAACTGTTTGACCTGGCTAAATAATCAAACTAGCAGAACAGCAAAACTGCAGAAATAACACAATCTATATTGAATTGTTGAAGTAGTTATGGTCAAACTAGCTAAAAACATTGAACTGAACAAAATGCATAACTAGGTTTGAATGGTTAAACTGCACAACCTCCCTTAATTACTTCAACTAGTTAAAATGGTCAAACTAGCTTAATCGGTTAGAGGGCTTCGTTTATTTCACTGGTTTAAATAGTCAAACTAGCGAAAACCGTCAAGTCGCTCAAATTTTTACAAGCAATCTTAATTGGTTAAGGCCGTTAAATGACACTAGCCTTAATGCTTTAACTGCACAAAATTCATAACCAGATTTAACAATTCAATTGATCAAGATGCATAACTGGGTCAAATGATTCAACTGCACTATCTGTGCAATGTAGCTTAATTGAATCCAGTAGTTCAAATGGCCAAACTAGGCAAATTGATTCAAGTGATCAAATAGTCAAACAAGGGAACACAGTTAAAATGCGCCAATTGGACAAACTATCTTCATTTGTTCAAGCAGTATAAATGGTCAAACTAGCTTGGGGATAGGGTCTAATCGGACAAAAAGCATAACTACCATAAATAGTTTAACTGGTTAAAAAGTCAAACTAGCGAATGCAGTTGAACTGAAGAAAGTTACAAAACGCGGAGAAAGTTCAACTGCGCAAAATGCAGAAAGTACGTGAGTTGGCTCAATTGGCTGTTTAGAGCTTTATGTAATGGAAAAAAAACAACGGTTTCGCCCTCTTTTTGCTAAATTATCCTGTTTTTTTAACCTTATCGCATTAAAACATTTTATCGTACTGATAAACGGTTTCCGCATATCGGCAGCTAATTGAGCTTATCTTACTTTTATCTTACTAAAAAGAACGTGTTTGCTTTCTGTGTAATAAAGCTAAAAAAAATAGCGAAACTCGGCGGCTAACAACAGAACAAACGTTTTGAGCGAGATAAAGCTGAAATGAATGTAACTAGCTACAAACAGGCAGAAGACCTCTTTCGGTGTAATAAAAGTAGGGCCAGCTAAATTCAACGGCAACTAAGCGAAAAATCCTTTCCGTGTGATAGAGCCGAAAGGAGCGTAATTAAGCACCAAAAAAAAAAAACGGGCGAAAACCTTTTTCAAGTGCAGAAAAGCTGAAAATAGGGTAGTAAAGAACCAAAACAGCTTAAAACAGCGCGATTAGCTCCAAACAGGCAAAAACCGTTTCCAGTGCGAAAAAGCTGAACACAGCGCGATGTAGCGCCACAACAGCAAAAATACGTTCTTATGAGTGAGATATAGCGAGAGGCAGCGTGATAAGCTGCAAACGGGCGAAAACCTTTATGCAGTGCAGAAAGGCTGAGAACAGTGTAATTTGGACCCAAAAGAGCAAAGGCGTTCTTCTTTGAGCGAGGTATAGCTAGAACCAGGGTGATAAGCCGTAAACAGGTTAAAAAAACCTTTATGCATTGCAAAAAAGCTGAAAAGGGTATAAGCAAACATGCACAAAGAGGGTTTTCGGTACGATTAAGCTGAAAAGGGCGTAATTTAGCAGCACAGAAGCAAAAACAAAAAAGTTGTTATGAGTGAGATATAGCTTAAAACAGCGTAATGAGCTGGAAACAGGCGACAGTCTTCATGCAGTTGGAAAAAAAACAACATTTAAAACGGCGTAATTTGGAACCGAAACAGCAAAAAGGTTTTTTGTTTTGAGTGAGATCTAGCTAAAATCAGTCAATTGTCTGCAAAAAGGCCAGAACACCGGTTTTGGTTCAAGGAAGAAAGAAAGTGCGTCAATCCAGGAAACCAGCACAAAAAAAGGTTCTAGGTGCAATACAGCTGAAATACAGCGGCGAAAAAGCAAAAATTTTCTTTCGAGCGAGATATAGTTGGAATCAATGTGAGAAGCTTCAAATAGGCGAAAACCGTTTCCAGTGCGAAAAAGCTGAACACAGCGCAATTTAGCACCACAACAACAAAAACATTTTTTTGCGTGAAATATAGCTAGAATCAGCGTGATAAGCTGGAAACAGGCCAGAACCTTTATGCCGTGAAAAAAGTCTTGTAAGAGTGTAATTTGGACCCGAAAGAGCAAAAAACGTTCTTTTGATTGAGGTATAGCTAGAATCAGCGTGACTAGCTTCAAAAAGGCTAAATTTTTTATTCAGTGCAAAAAAATTTGGAAGAAGCGAAATTTACTAACAAAACACTAGAAACATTGTTTTAGGTGAGATCAAGCAAAAATCAGTCAATTTGCTGCAAACAGGCCAGAAAACCAAGTGTAACAACAGCAGACAGGCACAAAATAGGGTTTTCGGTGCAAAAGAGCTGAAAAGAGCATAGTTTAGCACCACAGCAGGAAAAATGTTGTTATGAGTGAGATATAGCCTAAAAGACCGCTATTAGCTGCAAGCAGATAAACATCTGAATTCAGCGTAATTTAGCAACAAAACAACAAAAACGTTGTTTTCGGAAACATCAAGCTAAAATCGGTCAATTAGCTGCGAACAGGCTAGAAAACCACTTTTCATGCAAGGAAGGTAAGAACAGTGTAACAGCAACGAACAAGTATAGAGAGGGTTTTCAGTACGATAGAGCTGAAAGGAGCGTAATTTAGCATCGCAGAGAGAAAAATGTTGTTATGAGTGAGACATAGCTTAAAACAGCGTCATTAGCTGCAAACAGGTGACACTCTTAATTCAGTACAAACAAAAACTGAAAACAGCGTAATTTAGCAGCAAAAGAGCAAAAACGTTGTTTTGAGTTGAGATCAAGCTAAAAACAGTCGATTATCTGCCAACAGGCTAGAACACCAGGTTTTAGTGCAAGGAAGATAACAGCAGCGTACATCCAGCAAACAAGCGCAAAAAAGGGTTTTCGGTGCGGTAGAGCTGAAAAAAGCGTAACTTAGTGGCGAAAAAGCAAAAACATTCTTCTGAGTGAGATATCGCCAAAATCAGCGTGATTAGCTGCAAACAGGCGAAAAACCTTTTTCAGGTGCGAAAAAGCTGAATACTGCCTAATTTAGCAAGAAAAGAGTAAGAACGTTTTTTGAGTGAGATACAGGTTGAATAATCGGGATTAGCTGGAAACAGGCCACAAAACAAGTTTTTAGAGCGAGAAAGCTCTAAACACAGCATGACAACAGCAGACAAGCCAAAAAACGCCTTTACGTTAGTTAAGAACAGCGTGATTAGGTGCAAAAAGGCAGAAAAGCTGTTTTCGGTGCAGCGTCAGAAACATGTTTCTGGTGGTATGAAGCTGAAAGCAGAGTAATATAGCAAGAAGAAAGCAGAAACATTGGTTTGAGGAAGATAAGATACACTAAGCGTGACTGGTAAAAAAACAGGCAAAGTTGTTATTATGGTCAAGCTAGCTAAAAATATTTAACTAAATAAAATGCATAACTAACTTAAGGGGTTAAACTGCGCAACCTATCTTAATTAGTTCAACTTTTTCAAATGGTTAAACTAGCTCAATCGGTTGAGGGACTTCATTGGTCTCATTGGTTTAAATAGTCAAACTAACGAAAAGAGTCGGGGCCTTAAGATTTTACTAGCTATCTTAGTTGGTTAAGGTCGTTAAATGACACCTGCCACCAAAATGCATAACCAGCCTTAATGGTTCAATTAAACAAAATGCATAACGACGTCAAATGACTTAACTGCACAATCGATTTTGAGTGAGATAAAGCCAAAATTGGCAAGTGTAGCTGCAGAGAGGCTAAAATCTTTATCTATTGCAGAAAAACTGAGCACAGCGTGATTTAACAAGAAAACAGCAATAAAGTTGTTCTGAGTGAGATATAGTTTAAAACAGCGAAATTAGCTGCGAACAGGCGATAATCTTAATTCAGTCCGAAAAAAAAAAGGCTGAAGACAGCTTGGTTTAGCAACAAAACAGCAGACAAAGTTGTTTTCAGTGAGGTATAGCAAAAATCCCTTAAGTGACTGCAAACAGGCCAAAAAACAAATTTTAGTTCAAGGAAAGTAAAAACTGAAAAGAGCGTAATTTGTCACCGAAACAGCAAAAACGTTCTTTTGAGTGAGATCAACCTAAAAATCAGTCAATAACCCTCAAACCGGTCAGAACACCAATTTTAAGAGTTAAAAGAGTTAAAAACAGCGACATTTAGCACCAAGACAACAAAAACCGTTCTTTGGAGATATAGCTAAAATCAGCGGGATTAGCTAAAAACAGGCGAAAACCTTTTTTGAGTGCGAAAAAGCTTAAAACTGCGTAAATTTAGGAACAAAATAGTGGGGACGTTATTTTGAGTGAGATATCACTTGAGTCATCGTTATTAGCAGCAAACAGATGAAAAAACCTAGTTTAGTGCAAGGAAGCTAAAGTGAGCATGACAACTGCAAACAAGCTAAAAAAACCTTTTTACGCTGCTACAAAGCTAAGACAACAGCGTTCTCAGCTGCGAAAGGGCAGGGGACCTGTTTTCGGTACGATAAGGCTTAAAACAGCATAATTCAAGTGCAGAGAAGCGAAACAACGTTTTGAGTGAGACGAACCTGAAATGAGCGTCATTTTTTGCCTTGCGATAAAGCTTAAAAAGCTTAATTCAGCAGAAGCATTAAGGCTAGTTAAACCATGTGAACTACTTTGTGCATTTTAACTGTCTTGGCTACTTTGACTATTTAACGAGTTTAAACAATTTAGCTTGATTGTGCGGTTTGTGCAGTTGACCCTATCGAGCAAAGTTATTCATTTTGTCCAGTTGAACCAATTAACCCGGTCTGAGCATTTGAAGCACATCAACCATTTCAGATAGATGGTGCAATTTGTGCACTTTTACTCTTTCCGCTACTTTGATTATCTCAATTAGTTGAACCGATTAAGCTAGATAGTGCAGTCTAGGCAAAGGAAACATTTAAACTAGTTATACATCTTGTTCGATAGACCATTTAAGCCAGTTTGACCATTTGAACTACTTCAACCCATTAGAAAAGATTTTGCAACCCGTGCAGTTTGACTGGCTTGGCTTGGCTTGTCTGACCGTCACTTTAACCAGTTGGATAGATGGTGCAATTTTTTTCAGACGACCTCAGTTTGACTGAAACCAGGTTAACCATTTCAACTAGATTGTCCAGGTTGTGAAGTTGAATTGATTAGGCTAGTTATCCATCGTTTTTCAATTGAAGCAAAACGTATTTAACCACGTCACATACTTCGACCAATTAAGCTGGATTGTGTAGCTTGTGCAGTTGATCCAATTAAGCTAAGCGTTTTGTCCGGCTAAAGCCTTTAAGCTAGTTTGACCATATGAACCACTTCTACCAATTACGATGGATTGTCCAATTTGTGCAATTCAACTGTTGTCGCTCGATGGACATTTAACCTTTTGAACCCTATAAGCTACGTCAACTGGTTAGACTAGTTCAAATGGTCAATGAAGCTTAACTTGTTTAAGTGGACAAAATGCATAACTATGCACAACAGTTCAAGCTTGATTGACCATTAGAACTAGTCTAAGCTGTTGACGTAGGTTGTGTTAATTGTGCAAAAAAACAGTAAACCTGCAAAAACTGCAAAATCTCGCTTCACTGGTTAGACTTGTTCAAATGGTCAAACCACCTAAAATTGTTGCAGGGACAAAATGCATACCCAACTTAACAGCTTCAACTGGACAAACTTTTCAATCAAGCTCAACTGTTTGACCTGGCTAAATAATCAAACTAGCAGAACAGCAAAACTGCAGAAATAACACAATCTATATTGAATTGTTGAAGTAGTTATGGTCAAACTAGCTAAAAACATTGAACTGAACAAAATGCATAACTAGGTTTGAATGGTTAAACTGCACAACCTCCCTTAATTACTTCAACTAGTTAAAATGGTCAAACTAGCTTAATCGGTTAGAGGGCTTCGTTTATTTCACTGGTTTAAATAGTCAAACTAGCGAAAACCGTCAAGTCGCTCAAATTTTTACAAGCAATCTTAATTGGTTAAGGCCGTTAAATGACACTAGCCTTAATGCTTTAACTGCACAAAATTCATAACCAGATTTAACAATTCAATTGATCAAGATGCATAACTGGGTCAAATGATTCAACTGCACTATCTGTGCAATGTAGCTTAATTGAATCCAGTAGTTCAAATGGCCAAACTGGGCAAATTGATTCAAGTGATCAAATAGTCAAACAAGGGAACACAGTTAAAATGCGCCAATTGGACAAACTATCTTCATTTGTTCAAGCAGTATAAATGGTCAAACTAGCTTGGGGATAGGGTCTAATCGGACAAAAAGCATAACTACCATAAATAGTTTAACTGGTTAAAAAGTCAAACTAGCGAATGCAGTTGAACTGAAGAAAGTTACAAAACGCGGAGAAAGTTCAACTGCGCAAAATGCAGAAAGTACGTGAGTTGGCTCAATTGGCTGTTTAGAGCTTTATGTAATGGAAAAAAAACAACGGTTTCGCCCTCTTTTTGCTAAATTATCCTGTTTTTTTAACCTTATCGCATTAAAACATTTTATCGTACTGATAAACGGTTTCCGCATATCGGCAGCTAATTGAGCTTATCTTACTTTTATCTTACTAAAAAGAACGTGTTTGCTTTCTGTGTAATAAAGCTAAAAAAAATAGCGAAACTCGGCGGCTAACAACAGAACAAACGTTTTGAGCGAGATAAAGCTGAAATGAATGTAACTAGCTACAAACAGGCAGAAGACCTCTTTCGGTGTAATAAAAGTAGGGCCAGCTAAATTCAACGGCAACTAAGCGAAAAATCCTTTCCGTGTGATAGAGCCGAAAGGAGCGTAATTAAGCACCAAAAAAAAAAAACGGGCGAAAACCTTTTTCAAGTGCAGAAAAGCTGAAAATAGGGTAGTAAAGAACCAAAACAGCTTAAAACAGCGCGATTAGCTCCAAACAGGCAAAAACCGTTTCCAGTGCGAAAAAGCTGAACACAGCGCGATGTAGCGCCACAACAGCAAAAATACGTTCTTATGAGTGAGATATAGCGAGAGGCAGCGTGATAAGCTGCAAACGGGCGAAAACCTTTATGCAGTGCAGAAAGGCTGAGAACAGTGTAATTTGGACCCAAAAGAGCAAAGGCGTTCTTCTTTGAGCGAGGTATAGCTAGAACCAGGGTGATAAGCCGTAAACAGGTTAAAAAAACCTTTATGCATTGCAAAAAAGCTGAAAAGGGTATAAGCAAACATGCACAAAGAGGGTTTTCGGTACGATTAAGCTGAAAAGGGCGTAATTTAGCAGCACAGAAGCAAAAACAAAAAAGTTGTTATGAGTGAGATATAGCTTAAAACAGCGTAATGAGCTGGAAACAGGCGACAGTCTTCATGCAGTTGGAAAAAAAACAACATTTAAAACGGCGTAATTTGGAACCGAAACAGCAAAAAGGTTTTTGTTTTGAGTGAGATCTAGCTAAAATCAGTCAATTGTCTGCAAAAAGGCCAGAACACCGGTTTTGGTTCAAGGAAGAAAGAAAGTGCGTCAATCCAGGAAACCAGCACAAAAAAAGGTTCTAGGTGCAATACAGCTGAAATACAGCGGCGAAAAAGCAAAAATTTTCTTTCGAGCGAGATATAGTTGGAATCAATGTGAGAAGCTTCAAATAGGCGAAAACCGTTTCCAGTGCGAAAAAGCTGAACACAGCGCAATTTAGCACCACAACAACAAAAACATTTTTTTGCGTGAAATATAGCTAGAATCAGCGTGATAAGCTGGAAACAGGCCAGAACCTTTATGCCGTGAAAAAAGTCTTGTAAGAGTGTAATTTGGACCCGAAAGAGCAAAAAACGTTCTTTTGATTGAGGTATAGCTAGAATCAGCGTGACTAGCTTCAAAAAGGCTAAATTTTTTATTCAGTGCAAAAAAATTTGGAAGAAGCGAAATTTACTAACAAAACACTAGAAACATTGTTTTAGGTGAGATCAAGCAAAAATCAGTCAATTTGCTGCAAACAGGCCAGAAAACCAAGTGTAACAACAGCAGACAGGCACAAAATAGGGTTTTCGGTGCAAAAGAGCTGAAAAGAGCATAGTTTAGCACCACAGCAGGAAAAATGTTGTTATGAGTGAGATATAGCCTAAAAGACCGCTATTAGCTGCAAGCAGATAAACATCTGAATTCAGCGTAATTTAGCAACAAAACAACAAAAACGTTGTTTTCGGAAACATCAAGCTAAAATCGGTCAATTAGCTGCGAACAGGCTAGAAAACCACTTTTCATGCAAGGAAGGTAAGAACAGTGTAACAGCAACGAACAAGTATAGAGAGGGTTTTCAGTACGATAGAGCTGAAAGGAGCGTAATTTAGCATCGCAGAGAGAAAAATGTTGTTATGAGTGAGACATAGCTTAAAACAGCGTCATTAGCTGCAAACAGGTGACACTCTTAATTCAGTACAAACAAAAACTGAAAACAGCGTAATTTAGCAGCAAAAGAGCAAAAACGTTGTTTTGAGTTGAGATCAAGCTAAAAACAGTCGATTATCTGCCAACAGGCTAGAACACCAGGTTTTAGTGCAAGGAAGATAACAGCAGCGTACATCCAGCAAACAAGCGCAAAAAAGGGTTTTCGGTGCGGTAGAGCTGAAAAAAGCGTAACTTAGTGGCGAAAAAGCAAAAACATTCTTCTGAGTGAGATATCGCCAAAATCAGCGTGATTAGCTGCAAACAGGCGAAAAACCTTTTTCAGGTGCGAAAAAGCTGAATACTGCCTAATTTAGCAAGAAAAGAGTAAGAACGTTTTTTGAGTGAGATACAGGTTGAATAATCGGGATTAGCTGGAAACAGGCCACAAAACAAGTTTTTAGAGCGAGAAAGCTCTAAACACAGCATGACAACAGCAGACAAGCCAAAAAACGCCTTTACGTTAGTTAAGAACAGCGTGATTAGGTGCAAAAAGGCAGAAAAGCTGTTTTCGGTGCAGCGTCAGAAACATGTTTCTGGTGGTATGAAGCTGAAAGCAGAGTAATATAGCAAGAAGAAAGCAGAAACATTGGTTTGAGGAAGATAAGATACACTAAGCGTGACTGGTAAAAAAACAGGCAAAGTTGTTATTATGGTCAAGCTAGCTAAAAATATTTAACTAAATAAAATGCATAACTAACTTAAGGGGTTAAACTGCGCAACCTATCTTAATTAGTTCAACTTTTTCAAATGGTTAAACTAGCTCAATCGGTTGAGGGACTTCATTGGTCTCATTGGTTTAAATAGTCAAACTAACGAAAAGAGTCGGGGCCTTAAGATTTTACTAGCTATCTTAGTTGGTTAAGGTCGTTAAATGACACCTGCCACCAAAATGCATAACCAGCCTTAATGGTTCAATTAAACAAAATGCATAACGACGTCAAATGACTTAACTGCACAATCGATTTTGAGTGAGATAAAGCCAAAATTGGCAAGTGTAGCTGCAGAGAGGCTAAAATCTTTATCTATTGCAGAAAAACTGAGCACAGCGTGATTTAACAAGAAAACAGCAATAAAGTTGTTCTGAGTGAGATATAGTTTAAAACAGCGAAATTAGCTGCGAACAGGCGATAATCTTAATTCAGTCCGAAAAAAAAAAGGCTGAAGACAGCTTGGTTTAGCAACAAAACAGCAGACAAAGTTGTTTTCAGTGAGGTATAGCAAAAATCCCTTAAGTGACTGCAAACAGGCCAAAAAACAAATTTTAGTTCAAGGAAAGTAAAAACTGAAAAGAGCGTAATTTGTCACCGAAACAGCAAAAACGTTCTTTTGAGTGAGATCAACCTAAAAATCAGTCAATAACCCTCAAACCGGTCAGAACACCAATTTTAAGAGTTAAAAGAGTTAAAAACAGCGACATTTAGCACCAAGACAACAAAAACCGTTCTTTGGAGATATAGCTAAAATCAGCGGGATTAGCTAAAAACAGGCGAAAACCTTTTTTGAGTGCGAAAAAGCTTAAAACTGCGTAAATTTAGGAACAAAATAGTGGGGACGTTATTTTGAGTGAGATATCACTTGAGTCATCGTTATTAGCAGCAAACAGATGAAAAAACCTAGTTTAGTGCAAGGAAGCTAAAGTGAGCATGACAACTGCAAACAAGCTAAAAAAACCTTTTTACGCTGCTACAAAGCTAAGACAACAGCGTTCTCAGCTGCGAAAGGGCAGGGGACCTGTTTTCGGTACGATAAGGCTTAAAACAGCATAATTCAAGTGCAGAGAAGCGAAACAACGTTTTGAGTGAGACGAACCTGAAATGAGCGTCATTTTTTGCCTTGCGATAAAGCTTAAAAAGCTTAATTCAGCAGAAGCATTAAGGCTAGTTAAACCATGTGAACTACTTTGTGCATTTTAACTGTCTTGGCTACTTTGACTATTTAACGAGTTTAAACAATTTAGCTTGATTGTGCGGTTTGTGCAGTTGACCCTATCGAGCAAAGTTATTCATTTTGTCCAGTTGAACCAATTAACCCGGTCTGAGCATTTGAAGCACATCAACCATTTCAGATAGATGGTGCAATTTGTGCACTTTTACTCTTTCCGCTACTTTGATTATCTCAATTAGTTGAACCGATTAAGCTAGATAGTGCAGTCTAGGCAAAGGAAACATTTAAACTAGTTATACATCTTGTTCGATAGACCATTTAAGCCAGTTTGACCATTTGAACTACTTCAACCCATTAGAAAAGATTTTGCAACCCGTGCAGTTTGACTGGCTTGGCTTGGCTTGTCTGACCGTCACTTTAACCAGTTGGATAGATGGTGCAATTTTTTTCAGACGACCTCAGTTTGACTGAAACCAGGTTAACCATTTCAACTAGATTGTCCAGGTTGTGAAGTTGAATTGATTAGGCTAGTTATCCATCGTTTTTCAATTGAAGCAAAACGTATTTAACCACGTCACATACTTCGACCAATTAAGCTGGATTGTGTAGCTTGTGCAGTTGATCCAATTAAGCTAAGCGTTTTGTCCGGCTAAAGCCTTTAAGCTAGTTTGACCATATGAACCACTTCTACCAATTACGATGGATTGTCCAATTTGTGCAATTCAACTGTTGTCGCTCGATGGACATTTAACCTTTTGAACCCTATAAGCTACGTCAACTGGTTAGACTAGTTCAAATGGTCAATGAAGCTTAACTTGTTTAAGTGGACAAAATGCATAACTATGCACAACAGTTCAAGCTTGATTGACCATTAGAACTAGTCTAAGCTGTTGACGTAGGTTGTGTTAATTGTGCAAAAAAACAGTAAACCTGCAAAAACTGCAAAATCTCGCTTCACTGGTTAGACTTGTTCAAATGGTCAAACCACCTAAAATTGTTGCAGGGACAAAATGCATACCCAACTTAACAGCTTCAACTGGACAAACTTTTCAATCAAGCTCAACTGTTTGACCTGGCTAAATAATCAAACTAGCAGAACAGCAAAACTGCAGAAATAACACAATCTATATTGAATTGTTGAAGTAGTTATGGTCAAACTAGCTAAAAACATTGAACTGAACAAAATGCATAACTAGGTTTGAATGGTTAAACTGCACAACCTCCCTTAATTACTTCAACTAGTTAAAATGGTCAAACTAGCTTAATCGGTTAGAGGGCTTCGTTTATTTCACTGGTTTAAATAGTCAAACTAGCGAAAACCGTCAAGTCGCTCAAATTTTTACAAGCAATCTTAATTGGTTAAGGCCGTTAAATGACACTAGCCTTAATGCTTTAACTGCACAAAATTCATAACCAGATTTAACAATTCAATTGATCAAGATGCATAACTGGGTCAAATGATTCAACTGCACTATCTGTGCAATGTAGCTTAATTGAATCCAGTAGTTCAAATGGCCAAACTGGGCAAATTGATTCAAGTGATCAAATAGTCAAACAAGGGAACACAGTTAAAATGCGCCAATTGGACAAACTATCTTCATTTGTTCAAGCAGTATAAATGGTCAAACTAGCTTGGGGATAGGGTCTAATCGGACAAAAAGCATAACTACCATAAATAGTTTAACTGGTTAAAAAGTCAAACTAGCGAATGCAGTTGAACTGAAGAAAGTTACAAAACGCGGAGAAAGTTCAACTGCGCAAAATGCAGAAAGTACGTGAGTTGGCTCAATTGGCTGTTTAGAGCTTTATGTAATGGAAAAAAAACAACGGTTTCGCCCTCTTTTTGCTAAATTATCCTGTTTTTTTAACCTTATCGCATTAAAACATTTTATCGTACTGATAAACGGTTTCCGCATATCGGCAGCTAATTGAGCTTATCTTACTTTTATCTTACTAAAAAGAACGTGTTTGCTTTCTGTGTAATAAAGCTAAAAAAAATAGCGAAACTCGGCGGCTAACAACAGAACAAACGTTTTGAGCGAGATAAAGCTGAAATGAATGTAACTAGCTACAAACAGGCAGAAGACCTCTTTCGGTGTAATAAAAGTAGGGCCAGCTAAATTCAACGGCAACTAAGCGAAAAATCCTTTCCGTGTGATAGAGCCGAAAGGAGCGTAATTAAGCACCAAAAAAAAAAAACGGGCGAAAACCTTTTTCAAGTGCAGAAAAGCTGAAAATAGGGTAGTAAAGAACCAAAACAGCTTAAAACAGCGCGATTAGCTCCAAACAGGCAAAAACCGTTTCCAGTGCGAAAAAGCTGAACACAGCGCGATGTAGCGCCACAACAGCAAAAATACGTTCTTATGAGTGAGATATAGCGAGAGGCAGCGTGATAAGCTGCAAACGGGCGAAAACCTTTATGCAGTGCAGAAAGGCTGAGAACAGTGTAATTTGGACCCAAAAGAGCAAAGGCGTTCTTCTTTGAGCGAGGTATAGCTAGAACCAGGGTGATAAGCCGTAAACAGGTTAAAAAAACCTTTATGCATTGCAAAAAAGCTGAAAAGGGTATAAGCAAACATGCACAAAGAGGGTTTTCGGTACGATTAAGCTGAAAAGGGCGTAATTTAGCAGCACAGAAGCAAAAACAAAAAAGTTGTTATGAGTGAGATATAGCTTAAAACAGCGTAATGAGCTGGAAACAGGCGACAGTCTTCATGCAGTTGGAAAAAAAACAACATTTAAAACGGCGTAATTTGGAACCGAAACAGCAAAAAGGTTTTTTGTTTTGAGTGAGATCTAGCTAAAATCAGTCAATTGTCTGCAAAAAGGCCAGAACACCGGTTTTGGTTCAAGGAAGAAAGAAAGTGCGTCAATCCAGGAAACCAGCACAAAAAAAGGTTCTAGGTGCAATACAGCTGAAATACAGCGGCGAAAAAGCAAACCTCTTCTTTCGAGCGAGATATAGTTGGAATCAATGTGAGAAGCTTCAAATAGGCGAAAACCGTTTCCAGTGCGAAAAAGCTGAACACAGCGCAATTTAGCACCACAACAACAAAAACATTTTTTTGCGTGAAATATAGCTAGAATCAGCGTGATAAGCTGGAAACAGGCCAGAACCTTTATGCCGTGAAAAAAGTCTTGTAAGAGTGTAATTTGGACCCGAAAGAGCAAAAAACGTTCTTTTGATTGAGGTATAGCTAGAATCAGCGTGACTAGCTTCAAAAAGGCTAAATTTTTTATTCAGTGCAAAAAAATTTGGAAGAAGCGAAATTTACTAACAAAACACTAGAAACATTGTTTTAGGTGAGATCAAGCAAAAATCAGTCAATTTGCTGCAAACAGGCCAGAAAACCAAGTGTAACAACAGCAGACAGGCACAAAATAGGGTTTTCGGTGCAAAAGAGCTGAAAAGAGCATAGTTTAGCACCACAGCAGGAAAAATGTTGTTATGAGTGAGATATAGCCTAAAAGACCGCTATTAGCTGCAAGCAGATAAACATCTGAATTCAGCGTAATTTAGCAACAAAACAACAAAAACGTTGTTTTCGGAAACATCAAGCTAAAATCGGTCAATTAGCTGCGAACAGGCTAGAAAACCACTTTTCATGCAAGGAAGGTAAGAACAGTGTAACAGCAACGAACAAGTATAGAGAGGGTTTTCAGTACGATAGAGCTGAAAGGAGCGTAATTTAGCATCGCAGAGAGAAAAATGTTGTTATGAGTGAGACATAGCTTAAAACAGCGTCATTAGCTGCAAACAGGTGACACTCTTAATTCAGTACAAACAAAAACTGAAAACAGCGTAATTTAGCAGCAAAAGAGCAAAAACGTTGTTTTGAGTTGAGATCAAGCTAAAAACAGTCGATTATCTGCCAACAGGCTAGAACACCAGGTTTTAGTGCAAGGAAGATAACAGCAGCGTACATCCAGCAAACAAGCGCAAAAAAGGGTTTTCGGTGCGGTAGAGCTGAAAAAAGCGTAACTTAGTGGCGAAAAAGCAAAAACATTCTTCTGAGTGAGATATCGCCAAAATCAGCGTGATTAGCTGCAAACAGGCGAAAAACCTTTTTCAGGTGCGAAAAAGCTGAATACTGCCTAATTTAGCAAGAAAAGAGTAAGAACGTTTTTTGAGTGAGATACAGGTTGAATAATCGGGATTAGCTGGAAACAGGCCACAAAACAAGTTTTTAGAGCGAGAAAGCTCTAAACACAGCATGACAACAGCAGACAAGCCAAAAAACGCCTTTACGTTAGTTAAGAACAGCGTGATTAGGTGCAAAAAGGCAGAAAAGCTGTTTTCGGTGCAGCGTCAGAAACATGTTTCTGGTGGTATGAAGCTGAAAGCAGAGTAATATAGCAAGAAGAAAGCAGAAACATTGGTTTGAGGAAGATAAGATACACTAAGCGTGACTGGTAAAAAAACAGGCAAAGTTGTTATTATGGTCAAGCTAGCTAAAAATATTTAACTAAATAAAATGCATAACTAACTTAAGGGGTTAAACTGCGCAACCTATCTTAATTAGTTCAACTTTTTCAAATGGTTAAACTAGCTCAATCGGTTGAGGGACTTCATTGGTCTCATTGGTTTAAATAGTCAAACTAACGAAAAGAGTCGGGGCCTTAAGATTTTACTAGCTATCTTAGTTGGTTAAGGTCGTTAAATGACACCTGCCACCAAAATGCATAACCAGCCTTAATGGTTCAATTAAACAAAATGCATAACGACGTCAAATGACTTAACTGCACAATCGATTTTGAGTGAGATAAAGCCAAAATTGGCAAGTGTAGCTGCAGAGAGGCTAAAATCTTTATCTATTGCAGAAAAACTGAGCACAGCGTGATTTAACAAGAAAACAGCAATAAAGTTGTTCTGAGTGAGATATAGTTTAAAACAGCGAAATTAGCTGCGAACAGGCGATAATCTTAATTCAGTCCGAAAAAAAAAAGGCTGAAGACAGCTTGGTTTAGCAACAAAACAGCAGACAAAGTTGTTTTCAGTGAGGTATAGCAAAAATCCCTTAAGTGACTGCAAACAGGCCAAAAAACAAATTTTAGTTCAAGGAAAGTAAAAACTGAAAAGAGCGTAATTTGTCACCGAAACAGCAAAAACGTTCTTTTGAGTGAGATCAACCTAAAAATCAGTCAATAACCCTCAAACCGGTCAGAACACCAATTTTAAGAGTTAAAAGAGTTAAAAACAGCGACATTTAGCACCAAGACAACAAAAACCGTTCTTTGGAGATATAGCTAAAATCAGCGGGATTAGCTAAAAACAGGCGAAAACCTTTTTTGAGTGCGAAAAAGCTTAAAACTGCGTAAATTTAGGAACAAAATAGTGGGGACGTTATTTTGAGTGAGATATCACTTGAGTCATCGTTATTAGCAGCAAACAGATGAAAAAACCTAGTTTAGTGCAAGGAAGCTAAAGTGAGCATGACAACTGCAAACAAGCTAAAAAAACCTTTTTACGCTGCTACAAAGCTAAGACAACAGCGTTCTCAGCTGCGAAAGGGCAGGGGACCTGTTTTCGGTACGATAAGGCTTAAAACAGCATAATTCAAGTGCAGAGAAGCGAAACAACGTTTTGAGTGAGACGAACCTGAAATGAGCGTCATTTTTTGCCTTGCGATAAAGCTTAAAAAGCTTAATTCAGCAGAAGCATTAAGGCTAGTTAAACCATGTGAACTACTTTGTGCATTTTAACTGTCTTGGCTACTTTGACTATTTAACGAGTTTAAACAATTTAGCTTGATTGTGCGGTTTGTGCAGTTGACCCTATCGAGCAAAGTTATTCATTTTGTCCAGTTGAACCAATTAACCCGGTCTGAGCATTTGAAGCACATCAACCATTTCAGATAGATGGTGCAATTTGTGCACTTTTACTCTTTCCGCTACTTTGATTATCTCAATTAGTTGAACCGATTAAGCTAGATAGTGCAGTCTAGGCAAAGGAAACATTTAAACTAGTTATACATCTTGTTCGATAGACCATTTAAGCCAGTTTGACCATTTGAACTACTTCAACCCATTAGAAAAGATTTTGCAACCCGTGCAGTTTGACTGGCTTGGCTTGGCTTGTCTGACCGTCACTTTAACCAGTTGGATAGATGGTGCAATTTTTTCAGACGACCTCAGTTTGACTGAAACCAGGTTAACCATTTCAACTAGATTGTCCAGGTTGTGAAGTTGAATTGATTAGGCTAGTTATCCATCGTTTTTCAATTGAAGCAAAACGTATTTAACCACGTCACATACTTCGACCAATTAAGCTGGATTGTGTAGCTTGTGCAGTTGATCCAATTAAGCTAAGCGTTTTGTCCGGCTAAAGCCTTTAAGCTAGTTTGACCATATGAACCACTTCTACCAATTACGATGGATTGTCCAATTTGTGCAATTCAACTGTTGTCGCTCGATGGACATTTAACCTTTTGAACCCTATAAGCTACGTCAACTGGTTAGACTAGTTCAAATGGTCAATGAAGCTTAACTTGTTTAAGTGGACAAAATGCATAACTATGCACAACAGTTCAAGCTTGATTGACCATTAGAACTAGTCTAAGCTGTTGACGTAGGTTGTGTTAATTGTGCAAAAAAACAGTAAACCTGCAAAAACTGCAAAATCTCGCTTCACTGGTTAGACTTGTTCAAATGGTCAAACCACCTAAAATTGTTGCAGGGACAAAATGCATACCCAACTTAACAGCTTCAACTGGACAAACTTTTCAATCAAGCTCAACTGTTTGACCTGGCTAAATAATCAAACTAGCAGAACAGCAAAACTGCAGAAATAACACAATCTATATTGAATTGTTGAAGTAGTTATGGTCAAACTAGCTAAAAACATTGAACTGAACAAAATGCATAACTAGGTTTGAATGGTTAAACTGCACAACCTCCCTTAATTACTTCAACTAGTTAAAATGGTCAAACTAGCTTAATCGGTTAGAGGGCTTCGTTTATTTCACTGGTTTAAATAGTCAAACTAGCGAAAACCGTCAAGTCGCTCAAATTTTTACAAGCAATCTTAATTGGTTAAGGCCGTTAAATGACACTAGCCTTAATGCTTTAACTGCACAAAATTCATAACCAGATTTAACAATTCAATTGATCAAGATGCATAACTGGGTCAAATGATTCAACTGCACTATCTGTGCAATGTAGCTTAATTGAATCCAGTAGTTCAAATGGCCAAACTAGGCAAATTGATTCAAGTGATCAAATAGTCAAACAAGGGAACACAGTTAAAATGCGCCAATTGGACAAACTATCTTCATTTGTTCAAGCAGTATAAATGGTCAAACTAGCTTGGGGATAGGGTCTAATCGGACAAAAAGCATAACTACCATAAATAGTTTAACTGGTTAAAAAGTCAAACTAGCGAATGCAGTTGAACTGAAGAAAGTTACAAAACGCGGAGAAAGTTCAACTGCGCAAAATGCAGAAAGTACGTGAGTTGGCTCAATTGGCTGTTTAGAGCTTTATGTAATGGAAAAAAAAACAACGGTTTCGCCCTCTTTTTGCTAAATTATCCTGTTTTTTTAACCTTATCGCATTAAAACATTTTATCGTACTGATAAACGGTTTCCGCATATCGGCAGCTAATTGAGCTTATCTTACTTTTATCTTACTAAAAAGAACGTGTTTGCTTTCTGTGTAATAAAGCTAAAAAAAATAGCGAAACTCGGCGGCTAACAACAGAACAAACGTTTTGAGCGAGATAAAGCTGAAATGAATGTAACTAGCTACAAACAGGCAGAAGACCTCTTTCGGTGTAATAAAAGTAGGGCCAGCTAAATTCAACGGCAACTAAGCGAAAAATCCTTTCCGTGTGATAGAGCCGAAAGGAGCGTAATTAAGCACCAAAAAAAAAAAAACGGGCGAAAACCTTTTTCAAGTGCAGAAAAGCTGAAAATAGGGTAGTAAAGAACCAAAACAGCTTAAAACAGCGCGATTAGCTCCAAACAGGCAAAAACCGTTTCCAGTGCGAAAAAGCTGAACACAGCGCGATGTAGCGCCACAACAGCAAAAATACGTTCTTATGAGTGAGATATAGCGAGAGGCAGCGTGATAAGCTGCAAACGGGCGAAAACCTTTATGCAGTGCAGAAAGGCTGAGAACAGTGTAATTTGGACCCAAAAGAGCAAAGGCGTTCTTCTTTGAGCGAGGTATAGCTAGAACCAGGGTGATAAGCCGTAAACAGGTTAAAAAAACCTTTATGCATTGCAAAAAAGCTGAAAAGGGTATAAGCAAACATGCACAAAGAGGGTTTTCGGTACGATTAAGCTGAAAAGGGCGTAATTTAGCAGCACAGAAGCAAAAAAAAAAAGTTGTTATGAGTGAGATATAGCTTAAAACAGCGTAATGAGCTGGAAACAGGCGACAGTCTTCATGCAGTTGGAAAAAAAAACAACATTTAAAACGGCGTAATTTGGAACCGAAACAGCAAAAAGGTTTTTTGTTTTGAGTGAGATCTAGCTAAAATCAGTCAATTGTCTGCAAAAAGGCCAGAACACCGGTTTTGGTTCAAGGAAGAAAGAAAGTGCGTCAATCCAGGAAACCAGCACAAAAAAAGGTTCTAGGTGCAATACAGCTGAAATACAGCGGCGAAAAAGCAAAAATTTTCTTTCGAGCGAGATATAGTTGGAATCAATGTGAGAAGCTTCAAATAGGCGAAAAACCGTTTCCAGTGCGAAAAAGCTGAACACAGCGCAATTTAGCACCACAACAACAAAAACATTTTTTTGCGTGAAATATAGCTAGAATCAGCGTGATAAGCTGGAAACAGGCCAGAACCTTTATGCCGTGAAAAAAGTCTTGTAAGAGTGTAATTTGGACCCGAAAGAGCAAAAACGTTCTTTTGATTGAGGTATAGCTAGAATCAGCGTGACTAGCTTCAAAAAGGCTAAATTTTTATTCAGTGCAAAAAAATTTGTAAGACGCGAAATTTCCTACCAAAAAACAATAAACATTTTTTTAGGTTACATCACCAAAAAATAAGTCTATTTGCTGCAAACAGGCCAGAAAACCAAGTGTAACAACAGCAGACAGGCACAAAATAGGGTTTCGGTGCAAAAGAGCTGAAAAGAGCATAGTTTAGCACCACAGCAGGAAAAATGTTGTTATGAGTGAGATATAGCCTAAAAGACCGCTATTAGCTGCAAGCAGATAAACATCTGAATTCAGCGTAATTTAGCAACAAAACAACAAAAACGTTGTTTCGGAAACATCAAGCTAAAATCGGTCAATTAGCTGCGAACAGGCTAGAAAAACCACTTTTCATGCAAGGAAGGTAAGAACAGTGTAACAGCAACGAACAAGTATAGAGAGGGTTTTCAGTACGATAGAGCTGAAAGGAGCGTAATTTAGCATCGCAGAGAGAAAAAATGTTGTTATGAGTGAGACATAGCTTAAAACAGCGTCATTAGCTGCAAACAGGTGACACTCTTAATTCAGTACAAACAAAAACTGAAAACAGCGTAATTTAGCAGCAAAAGAGCAAAAAACGTTGTTTTGAGTTGAGATCAAGCTAAAAACAGTCGATTATCTGCCAACAGGCTAGAACACCAGGTTTTAGTGCAAGGAAGATAACAGCAGCGTACATCCAGCAAACAAGCGCAAAAAAGGGTTTTCGGTGCGGTAGAGCTGAAAAAAGCGTAACTTAGTGGCGAAAAAGCAAAAACATTCTTCGAGTGAGATATCGCCAAAATCAGCGTGATTAGCTGCAAACAGGCGAAAAACCTTTTTCAGGTGCGAAAAAGCTGAATACTGCCTAATTTAGCAAGAAAAGAGTAAGAAAGTTTTTTGAGTGAGATACAGGTTGAATCATCGGGATTAGCTGGAAACAGGCCACAAAACAAGTTTTAGAGCGAGGGAAAGCTCTAAACCACAGCATGACAACAGCAGACAAGCCAAAAAAAAAACGCCTTTACGTTAGTAAGAAACAGCGGGATTAGGTGCAAAAAGGCAGACAAGCTGTTTTCGGTGCCGCGTGAGATAAATGTTAGAGGAGGTATGAAGCTGAAAGCAGAGTCATTTAGAAAGAAGAAAGCAGAATCATTGGTTCGGGGAAGATAAGATACACTAAGCGTTTCTGGTAAAAAAAACAGGCAAAGTTGTTATTATGGTCAAGCTAGCTAAAAATATTTAACTAAATTAATGCATAACTAACGTAAGGGGTTAAACTGCGCAACTATCTTAATTAGTTCAACTTTTCAAATGGTTAAACTAGCTCAATCGGTGGAGGGACTTCAGTGGTCTCATTGGTTTAAATAGTCAAACTAACGAAAAGAGTCGGGGCCTTAAGATTTTACTAGCTATCTTAGTTGGTTAAGGTCGTTAAATGACACCTGCCACCAAAATGCATAACCAGCCTTAATGGTTCAATTAAACAAAATGCATAACGACGTCAAATGACTTAACTGCACAATCGATGTGAGTGAGATAAAGCCAAAATTGGCAAGTGTAGCTGCAGAGAGGCTAAATCTTTATCTATTGCAGAAAAACTGAGCACAGCGTGATTTAACAAGAAAACAGCAATAAAGTTGTTCTGAGTGAGATATAGTTTAAAACAGCGAAATTAGCTGCGAACAGGCGATAATCTTAATTCAGTCCGAAAAAAAAAAAGGCTGAAGACAGCTTGGTTTAGCAACAAAACAGCAGACAAAGTTGTTTTCAGTGAGGTATAGCAAAATCCCTTAAGTGACTGCAAACAGGCCAAAAACAAATTTTAGTTCAAGGAAAGTAAAAACTGAAAAGAGCGTAATTTGTCACCGAAACAGCAAAAAACGTTCTTTTGAGTGAGATCAACCTAAAAATCGTCAATAACCCTCAAACCGGTCAGAACACCAATTTTAAGAGTTAAAGAGTTAAAAAACAGCGACATTTAGCACCAAGACAACAAAACCGTTCTTTGGAGATCTAGCTAAAATCAGCGGGATTCGCTAAAAACAGGACGAAAACCTTTTTTGAGTGCGAAAAAGCTTAAACTGCGTAAATTTAGGAACAAAATAGTGGGGACGTTATTTGAGGAGATATCACTTGAGTATCGTTATTAGCAGCAAACAGATGAAAAAACTAGATTGTTTAGTGCAAGGAAGCTAAAGTGAGCATGACAACTGCAAACAAGCTAAAAAAACCTTTTTACGCTGCTAAAAAGCTAAGAAGCAGCGTTCTCAGCTGCGAAAGGGCAGGGGACCTGTTTTCGGTACGATAAGGCTTAAAACAGCATAATTCAAGTGCAGAGAAGCGAAACAAAGTTTTGAGTGAGACGCACTGAAATGAGCGTCATTTTTTGCCTTGCGATAAAGCTTAAAAAGCTTAATTCAGCAGAAGCATTAAGGCTAGGTAAACCATGTGAACTACTGTGCATTTTAACTGTCTTGGCTACTTTGACTATTTAACGAGTTTAAACAATTTAGATGATTGTGCGGTTTGTGCAGTTGACCCTATCGAGCAAAGTTATTCATTTTGTCCAGTTGAACCAATGAACCGGTCTGAGCATTTGAAGCACATCAACCATTTCAGATAGATGGTGCAAGTTGTGCACTTTTACTCTTTCCGCTACTTTGATTATCTCAATTAGTTGAACCGATTAAGCTAGATGTGCAGTCTAGGCAAAGGAAACATT